>NC_064614.1:490478653-490781683 GCF_023898315.1 Schistocerca nitens | reverse complement strand
TGCGTTGTTAGAATCCAGTTTTAAGTTAATTTCTTTCACTAACCTCATCTCACTATATCTACCGTTATGTAAAGTTTTCTGACATTCAATTGCCTCTTTGGCTTTGATGGCGATACATGTCTCCTGGAATTTAGTTAACTTAGCGTGCCTACATGCTACCTTAACTTCTGCGATCATTCTCTTGATGTCTCGATCTTGCAAGTTCGTTCGCGGATTATGCTTAAGCCCCTTATCCAAAAGCTTCTGCTCTTCATTAGAAAAGACAATATCTGTTAGGTTAACGGTTCTGTCATAAAACTTATGTACATACTGTATTTTATCTGTTTCCCTCTCTGCCTTAGCTATTGCTCTACTCAGATTAATAATTTTCTTATTGTGTCTCTTTATGATTTCGTCCCTATGTACCTGGATTCTTGCTTCAATCTCATATTCAATTTGTCTAAACTGCAGTGGCGACAATAGGTTACCTAACTTCATATGTAAATCGTACGCTAGCTTATTGAGTTTGTCTTTCTCGATGTACCCTAATTTGATCTCCTGTCTTATCCATGACTGTTCAGCTCTCTTCTTAACTATTGAGGCTGAGATACTGCTGTTATTTATCTTTACCCTTGCGTACTTCGGTACAACACCTAATTGCAAACAGTTCTTATTGAAATGTAATATTAGATTAGCTTTCACTATATTAAGCTTAGCTTTAAAAAATGTTTTCACATCTCCCACAGCCTGACTAGGCACAAGTTTATCAAAACTAGACATAATTGTCCGAATGGGAATTCCGCGATCGTTCATTAATAAAATATGGCGTTTCAGTCTTCGATCGCTATACTTTATTTTCAATTATTGTGATAAGGTTTTAACAGATTGAAATTTACTTTACTTATGACAGCGAACCGAGTGTTCTGTACGGTCATGTTACTCTGTAACTACAATATATGATCTGAAGATGGGCAGCTAGCCCGAAACCGGTAATTTTGTATGATCATTCCACTTCAAATCGTTCCGTACGCATACTCCCAGATATTTTACAGAAGTAACTGCTACCAGTGTTTGTTCCGCTATCATATAACCATACATTAAAGGATCCTTATTTCTATGTATTCGCGATACATTACATTTGTCTATGTTAAGGGACAGTTGCCACTCCCTGCACCAAGTGCCTATCCGCTGCAGATGTTCCTGCATTTTGCTGCAATTTTCTAATGCTGCAACTTCTCTGTATACTACAGCGTCATCCGCGAAAAGCCGCATGGAACTTCCGACACTATCTACTGGGTCATTTATAAATATTGTGAAAAGCAATGGTCTCATAACACTCCCGTGTGGCACACCAGAGGTTACTTTAACGTCTGTAGACGTCTCTCCATTGAGAGCAACATGCTGTGTCCTGTTTCCTAAAAACTCTTCAATCCAGCCACACAGCTGGTCTGATATTCCGTAGGCTCTTACTTTGTTTATCAGGCGACAATGCGGAACTGTATCGAACGCCTTTCGGAAGTCAAAGAGAATGGCATCTACCTGGGACCTTGCATCTAATATTTTCTTGGTCTCATGAACAAATAAAACGAGTTGGGTCTCACACGATCGCTGTTTCCGGAATGCGGGTTTCCAGAAATGACATGATACACGAGCAAAAAACATGTTCTAAAATTCTACAACAGATCGATGTCAGAGATATAGGCCTATACTTTTGCGCATCTGCTCGACGACCCTTCTTGAAAACTGGAACTACCTGTGCTCTTTTCCAATCATTTGGAACCTTCCGTTCCTCTAGAGACTTTCGGTACACGGCTGTTAAAAGGGGGGCAAGTTCTTTCGCGTACTCTGTGTAGAATCGAATTGGTACCCCGTCAGGTCCAGCGGACTTTCCTCTGTTGAGTGGTTTCAGTTGCTTTTCTATTCCTTGAACACTTATTTAGATGTCAGCCATTTTTTCGTTCGTGCGAGGATTTAGAGAAGGAACTGCAGTGCGGTCTTCCTCTGTGAAACAGCTTTGGAAAAAGCTGTTTAGTATTTCAGCTTTACGCGTGTCATCCTCTGTTTCAATGCCATTATCATCCCAGAGTGTCTGGATATGCTGCTTCGATCCACTTACTCTGGTAGTCTGTCGTAGTGGGAAAATATACTGTTAAGCTGTGTTTAAATTATTTTTGCTGGCATAGAGTAATTGTTAGAATTTTGGTAATTATTTTAAATGAACCTCCCAGTGTGGATAAATACACGATCTTTTGCTATTGTATAAGTTGTTGCAGAAGTCAGTGAAGTTGGCAGATCATTGTGAAGAGACGTAATGACGGAACGCTTATTGCTTTCAGCCATTAGTTCGTCTTTACTCAAAGCAATAAGCGACCCTGAGGTTAAAGGCCGATCATATCAATGTATCTTGCATTCATTTCATGCAAGAGATGTGCGAATGATTCGATCATTCGTATGCGAACAATGTTGCTTTCGGTCTTTGTCTAAGTCAGACACAGGCCCCGGTTTAATAATTAGATGGTCTGCCATCTTACAATAAGTACAAAGATAGGTGCAACGCGTCAAATTCCGACACTATACTGCGACTGTCTGCATAATGGATGGTATCTCATAACTTCACTGGGTACCTGACTAAGCGAATTGGTGTGATGTGACATGACGTCCCATGTGGATATACCCTGACGATGACGTAACGTAACGCGACGGTCCGTTGATGTAAAGTGTCAATCTGCCTCATAGCAAGCGTTAACCGATGACGTTTTCTTAGCAGCCATTTACTGACTCCAGAAATCGCAAGCAAGTGAATCGCAAGTACGAGGTGCATTCAAGTTCTAAGGCCTCCGATTTTTTTTCTCCGGACTGGAAAGAGATAGAAACATGCGCATTGTTTTAAAATGAGGCCGTGTTCATTGTCAATACGTCCCAGAGATGGCAGCACCGTATGGCAGAGGGAATTTTACCGCCAGCGGCGAGAATGAGAACTGTTTTAAATACTTAAAATGGCGACGTTTTCGTTACTTGAACAGCGTGCAATCATTCGTTTTCTGAATTTGCATGGTGTGAGACCAATTGAAATTTATCGACAGTTGAAGGAGACATGTGGTGCTGGAGTTATGGATGTGTCGAAAGCGCGTTCGTGGGTGCGACAGTTTAATGAAGGCAGAACATCATGTGACAACAAACCGAAACAACCTCGGGCTCGCACAAGCTGGTCTGACGACATGATCGAGAAAGTGGAGAGAATTGTTTTGGGGGATCGCCGAATGACTGTTGAACAGATCGCCTCCAGAGTTGGCATTTCTGTGGGTTCTGTGCACACAGTTCTGCATGACGACCTGAAAATGCGAAAAGTGTCATCCAGGTGGGTGCCACGAATGCTGACGGACGACCACATAGCTGCCCGTGTGGCATGTTGTCAAGCAATGTTGATGCGCAACGACAGCATGAATGGGACTTTCATTTCGTCGGTTGTGACAATGGATGAGACGTGGATGCCATTTTTCAACGCAGAAACAAAGCGCCAGTCAGCTCAATGGAAGCACACAGATTCACCGCCACCAAAAAAATTTCGGGTAACCGCCAGTGCTGAAAAAATGATGGTGTCCATGTTCTGGAACAGCGAGGGCGCAATCCTTACCCATTGCGTTCCAAAGGGCACTACGGTAACAGGTGTATCCTACGAAAATGTTTTGAAGAACAAATTCCTTCCTGCACTGCAACAAAAACGTCCGGGAAGGGCTGCGCATGTGCTGTTTCACCAAGACAACGCACCCGCACATCGAGCTAACGTAACGCAACAGTTTCTTCGTGATAACAACTTTGAAGTGATTCCTCATGCTCCCTACCCACCTGACCTGGCTCCTAGTGACTTTTGGCTTTTTCCAACAATGAAAGACACTCTCTGTGGCCGCACATTCACGAGCCGTGCTGCTATTGCCTCAGCGATTTTCCAGTGGTCAAAACAGACTCCTAAAGAAGCCTTCGCCGCTGCCATGGAATCATGGCGTCAGCGTTGTGAAAAATGTGTACGTCTGCAGGGCGATTACGTCGAGAAGTAACGCCAGTTTCATCGATTTCGGGTGAGTAGATAATTAGAAAAAAAAATCGGAGGCCTTAGAACTTGAATGCACCTCGTAACAGCGTGGAAATGTTTTCCATAAAGGGTACAGAAAAGGCGTGTTGAAATGAAAATCCAGGTTTTATCTGTAATGAAAATCCATACTCTGTCTGTACTGAGGGAGTATCTATCCGCTTGAGCTAAGGAATGTTCTTCCAATAATATATGCAGAATCCATAATTTTTTACCCTTCAGTGAAATGTTCCCAACTTTATGGTAGTATAGGCAAAACATAATTTCCGTGAAGCAATAAAATAAGCGAAAGTTCTGAAGGTTCGCAAGAGTTGGAAAGAACAGAGCGGTAGTTCATCAAATTTGCAGATGACAGAACATCATAACATGAAATAAAAGTCTGTTGTCCCAGTCTCCACAGTCCTGAGTTTTCATTACAGAAGTGATGACCACAGGCAAGACAATCAAGCGTTGTAAATCTATAAGGAAAAATGAAAGTTAAGACTTAATGTTAGACGAGGATGCTGTCGCTAAAGGCAGAGCTCTAGGTTTAGCTAGACCTCTACCTTTAACAACAGGAACCTCGTCTAACGTTAAGTTTTAACTTTCATTTTTCCTTATAGATTCATAATGCTTGACTGTCTTGCCTGTGGTCATCACTTCTGTAATGAAATGATGACCACAGCTAGAATCAGACAGGAAACTGATCCTTACCGTTTTTCAAAAAAAAAAAAAAAAAAAAAAGGGTTCGGTAATTGCTTGGTGCAATTTACGTAACCTCACTCCTTTGACATGAGAGTCTATCGTCTTAAACATGACACCAATCTACACAGAACTGTTTCGGCTAAATACCCTCCTACATACGCACACAAAAATGTTCATAATATACTTCTACGTACGGTTTCAGATACTGCACTTAATAATTGAGGCTCTGGATAAAGTTTGGCCGGGCTCGTGACCTCTGACCCATGTAGCGAGTCTAGGGCTGAGGTGCCATGACGTCATAAAGTCGGCGCCTCGCAGTGAATCACAGAACTGCCCTTCCGGCAGCTGTCGCCTCGCGGATACGTCATCACACGATGACCTTCGCCGTGCTTGCCTCCACTGACAGGTTACAGGCCTTCTAAGAAATGGGGTTTCATGTACAAAAAGAACGGGAAGCCTTCTCGTAAACGATTCTGCGCCCTCTGTAGCTGAGAAAAACGAGGCAATGGAAAGCAAAGAGAGGAATTAATATTGCTGTGATATGAAACAAAAACTTAGGTAGGAAGCACTCTAACACTGATTCGATTCTCAATCTTTTGTGTTCTGTGACCTATAGCAGAAGATGTTCACTGCAATAGTACTGTAATAAGGCGGTTCCGTCTACTTTATTACCAAAAGTTGACAAGTAGGTTTTTCCTTGACATATTGCGAACTTTCAACAACGTCGTCTGATACAAAGTTTGAGAACGTCAACAAAAACCATACATTAATTAAAGACATTTCAAATCCGTCTATGTAACTAATGAAACTCCATGTTTATTTTAGCAAATACCTCCGTTTTACTCATTTAAAACATCATCAGCGACTAGAATTAAATATATTTACATCTTTAGCTTACTTCCAGAAACAAAAACAGTCCACTTCAGAACATATTTAAGTGTGATTTTTTACATATTGTTTTTTTTGCCTGTTTTCGCATTAAATTTGAATCGTCGTCGTCATGTTTGATACTGAAAATTCTGGCCTAATTTCGCTTTGGCTTGCTGCACGACACATTTCTAGACGTGAAACACGACACAGTCATCAACAAGCATCCGTGCCAAACGCAGAAATACACGGGAAATGTGGATGCAGATAAAACTTCCACATGTAAGAGGAAATCAGACAAAAATTCTTTGAGTATTAGTCATATTTCAGTATCTCCTGGAACGACCTCTTTTTAGTATGTCGTTTTGGATTGGAAGAGATTCTCTGCGGCTTCCAGCGGGTAAAAGAAATGGTAAAGGCTGCAGTCTTGCTTGCGGCTTCCAGCGGGTAAAAGAAATGGTAAAGGCTGCAGTCTTGCTTGCGAGAACAGAGCACACCATTTTCAACATACTTGAAGGTTCAAATGTCTCTAAGCACTATGGGACTTAACATCTGAGGTCATCAGTCCTCTAGACTTAGAACTACTTAAACCTAACCAACCTAAAGACATCACACATATCCATACCCGAGGTATGATTCGAACCTGTGACCGTAGCAGCAGTGCGGTTCCGGACTGATGCGCCTAGAACCGCTCGGCCGCAGCGGCCTTTCATACTTGACAAGACCAATGTCAGACCTCTGGTTAAGAGCCGAGTAGAGTGAATGAGAGGCTCAGTCAGTTCTGCGACCATCTAGGCTGCGAATTCCTCGACTTGTGCCATAGGGTGGTTGGGTGGTTGCGTTTGGGATTCCGCTGAATAGTTCAGAACTCAACTACACATAGGAGGCGGCTACACAGATAGCAGGGTCTGTGTGGCGTGGACTGGGCGGCTTTTTAGCTTAGAGGGTCTCGGGGAAACACAAAAATGGTTTCAGTCTCAAAGGATACAGGTCGAACCACGAAGAACGTAGATCCGGGAACCATCTGTATAACAGTTGTAACCCGTCGTAGCTGTTTTGGGGAAGTACCAGAGCTCCAAGTGCTAATAGAAAACACTGATTCTCAAATCATTATAGGCAATGAAAGCTAGCTAAAGCCGGAGATAAGTTCAGCCGAAACTTTTGCGAACAATCTAACGGTGTTCAAAAAGACTAGGCTTAAAACATTTGGCGGCGACGTGTTTGTTGCTGTTGGAAGTAGTTTATCTCGTAGCGAAATTAAAGTAGATCCTTCCTGTGAGCTAGTTTGGGTCGAGGTCATTCTTGGCAACCGGAATTAAATAGTAGTTGAATCGTTTTACCGACCTCGCAACTCGTACAATTGCTAAAAAGTTTCAAATACGCAGCCGACTCATACAGTTATAGTTGGTGGTGACTTCAATTTACCTTCGATATGTTAGCGAAAATACGTATTTAAATCAGGAGGTACGCATAAAACATCATCAGAGATTGTGCTGAACGCATTCTCTGAAAACTATTTAGAGCAGTTAGTTCATGAGCCTACTCGAATAATAAACGGTTGTGAAAACGCACTTGACCTCTTTGCAACAAATAATCCTGAGATAATAACGAGCATCAAAACGGATACAGGGATTAGCGAACACAGGATTGTCGTAGCGAGATTGAATATTGTAACATCCCAATCCTCCAACAATATCCATTCAAAAAAGAAGATAAAAATGCACTCGACGCCGTCATAAGAGACAATCTCCAACCCTTCCAAATTAACAATGTTGTATAGACCAGATGTTGCTTGAACTCAAATAAACAGTATCGACAACAACTGAGTGATTTATAGCAAATAAATTAACAAACTATAGAGCTGCTCCCTATCGTACACAAAAAAGGTCAAAACACTGTCGCAGGAGCAAGGAAAAGAGTATCCCAAATTAAAACGAAGGCTAAATTCCCAAATTTGGCGATCTCTTACGGAAGCGCGAAATTTAGCGCGGACTTCAATGAAACTTTATCTCAAAAGCTGAGAGAGAATCCAAAGAGATGCTAGCGACAAAACGTGATCAATGCCTTCTCTGCGTGACAGCAATGGAAATACTATCGATGACAGTGCTGATAAAGCATACTTACTAAACACAGCCTTCTGAAAACCCTTCACCAAATAAGTTGAAGCAAATATTATAGAATTTAAATCAAGAACAGCTGCCAACATGAGCAACTTAGAAGTGGATATCCTCGGAGTTAGTGAAGCAACTTAAATCATTTATCAAAAGCAAGTCTTCCAGTCCAGGCTGTACACAAATTAGGTTCCTTTCAGAGTATGCTGATACAATAGCTCGATACTTAACAGATCCGTACCCAAAGGCTGGAAAGTTGCACAGTTCACGGCAATATTCAAGAAAGGCAGTTCGAGTATCCACTAAAATACAGTGTCATCTCATTAACCCCAGTATGTAGCAGGATTTTGGAACATATATTGTATTTGAACATACTTAATTACCTCGAAGAGAACGATCTATTGATACACAGTCAACACCGATATAGAAAACATAGTTCTTCTGAGACACAACTACCTCTTTACTCAAACGAAGTGCTAAGTGCTATTCCTGATTCGAATTCTGAAATTTTCACTGTGTCATCTTTGGTAAAGGAATTTCGGAAGGTTGTGTTCAGTAACTCTGCTTTAGCAGCACTGTCATAGATAGTATTTCCATTGCTACCCCACAAAGAAGGCACTGATTGTCTTGCCCTAGCATCTGTTAGGACTTTCTCCCATGTTTAGAGACAAGGTTCGTTGCGGAAAATATTATACGCATCTGGCATTGAACTCCGCGCTACATTTCGTGCTTCTGTTAAAGGTCGCCAATCTTGGAGATTTCGCGTTCGTTTAAATTTGGCATACTTTTTTTCTTTGTTTGTACAACAGTTTTCTGACCTTTTTTGTGTACCATGGGGGAGCAGCTCCGTCGTTTGTTATTTTATTTGGTTTAAATCTCACAACTGCTGTCGATACTGTTTCTTTGAATTCAAGCCAGATCTGGTCTACGCTTACGCTGTTAATTTGGAAGGCGTCGAGCGAATTTTTATCTGCTTTTTTGGATAGATATACAGGGTCCAGCAGAAAGACCTTCCATGTTTCAAAAGCTAGTTACAAGCAAACAAAGAAAGATACTGAGAACATACTTTGATTTATGAACAGCAAATACTATTCCATTTTACATTAGTTTCTTTGTGTCATGCCGGCCGCGGTGGAGGAGCGGTTCTAGGCGCATCAGTCCGGAACCACGCTACTGCTACCGTCGCAGGTTCGAATCCTGCCTCGGGCATGGATGTGTGTGATCTCCTTAAGTTAGTCAGGTTTAAGTAGTTCTAAGTTCTAGGGGACTAATCACCTCAGATGTTAAGTCCCATAGTGCTCAGAGCCATTTGAATTTTTCTTTGTGTCATTTCCGGTGGAATGTCAGCCACTTCCTTGGTGGTTGCCTCTAAAATGTTGGTACAATTCAGCCTTTAAGTGCCCCCACAGAAAAAAAATCACTAGGTGATAAATTGGGTGACTTTGGGAGCCAGGCGATTCCTCCTCGCAAAGAGAGAAGATGTCTAGGAAACAATTCTCCCAAAAACACTGGAAAGTTTAATCTGTGGCTCCATCTTGTTGGAACCAGACTTCTCTCTCCTCATGGTGGTCCAATAAACTGGTTTAACTTAAGTCGGAGCAAGACCTCTACCATGTAACAGTAGCAGTTTGAACTAGCCAGTACAGTTATGCCCTCTTCTTCAAAAAAATACGGACCCCACACACCAAATTCAGCAACGTCGCACCATACTGTCACACGATGGCTGCAAAGTGGTTGTTGGTGAAGCTCCTGAGGGTTTTCTGCTACCAGGCAGAGGAAATTTTGTTTATTTACAGCACCTGACAACTGAAAGTGTTCCTTAGCAGAATAAATAAAAACAGCGACAATGGGGGATGTTCTGAAGAATTTCCTCACATAGAGCTCTGCGTGTTTCAAAATCTCTCTCACTTAATTCTTGAGTAGTCATCATTGTGTGTGTGTGCATGTGAAGAACTCGAGCAGACTTCCTCTTACACTCCTATCGAACAATCTCAGAGCACTTGCATGTTAAAGTGCTTTGGAGATTGCTGGAAATATGCTCTCACGCAGGCCACATTTTCTGGCTCTGTCACAGTGTGAGGTCGGCCAGTGCCTTTCAGTGCAGAACTGAGGTTGTAAAGTTAGATACCGAAACTGGAATAAATTTTCTGTCAGGAACATATTCATCTAAGCCAAGTTTGAACAAAATCGAAAATGCTCACTGAGTATTAATCACAGAACCACCATTTGAACACACTCCTCCACAGCTAACACACAATGCTGACTCAGCCAAGCCATTGCACATACTGAATATGGCATACACACCGCTATCGATCGATACCTTCGCCACATCAGTATCCCCACCAAAACACACACAGTGGCCTCACCAAACATGGGAGATCTTGTTGCGGGACGCTGTATTTTTCATTTATTTTTGGAGGATTTGGGATTTACGATATTCAGTTTTGCTACGACAACCCTGTCTTCAAAATGGTTCAAATGGCTCGGAGCACTATGGGACTTAACTGCTGAGGTCATCAGTCCCCTAGAACTTAGAACTACATAAACCTAACTAACCTAAGGATATCACACACACCTATGCCCGAGGCAGGATTCGAACCTGCGACCGTAGCGGTCGCGCGGTTCCAGACTGTAGCGCCTAGAACCGCTCGGTCACAACGGCCGGCCCTGTTTTCACTAATCCCTGTATCCTTTTGGATGCACATTATTATCTCAGGATTATTTGTTGCTAAGAGGTCAAGTGTGTTTTCACAACCGTTTACTATTGGAGTGGGCTCATGCACTAATTGCTCGATGTAGTTTTCAGAGAAGGCGTTTAGTGCAATCTCGGATGATGTTTTATGCGTACCTCCGGATTTAAACATGTATTCTCGCCAAGATATCGAGGGTACTCTGAAGCCACCATCAGCTTTGACTGTATCGGTCGGGTACGTGTTCGAAATTAGACTCAAGTTTTCGTTGAACCTTTCAGCAATTGTATGAGTTGGGGGGTCGGTAAAACGATCCAATTATTATTTTATTTCGGTTGCCAAAAATGACCTCTGCTCATAGTAGCTCACATGAACTATCTACTTCAATTTCGCTACAAGATGAACGACTTCCAACAGCAGCAAATACGTCACCGCCAACTGTGTTAAGCCTATCCTTTCTGAACAGCGTTAGATTGTTATCAAAAATTTCGGCTGAACTTATCTCTGGCTTTAGCCAGTTTTCAGAGTATATAACGATTTGAGCATCGATGCTTTCTATTAATGCTTGGAGCCCTGGTATTTTCCCAACACAGCTGCGACAATTTACAATTGTTACACCGATATGATGTGGAAAATTCACTCCATAAATGGTTCAAGTGGTTCTGAGCACTATGGGACTTAACATCTTAGGTCATCAGTCCCCTAGAACTTAGAACTACTTAAACCTAACTAACGTAAGGACAACACACACATCCATGCCCGAGGCAGGATTCGAACCTGCTACCGTAGCAGTCCCGCGTTTCCGGACTGTAGCGCCTAAAACCGCACGGCCACCGCGGCCGGCTAAAATTCACTGCATACTTATGAATATTATAGAAGAGTGTTTCGCAAACTTTGTTACGCGGAACACTGATATTCCTCTGGAAGTGAATAAATACTCCGCAGAATAATATTAATAACATGGCAGTTCTTCGACATTTTGGCAATAGTAGTTTATCGGATGTAAATTTTATAACTGACCGCCTTTGGCGCCACAAAACGTCATGTGCGCGTGATTACTCGTAACATTGGGCATTCGTTCCAGTTCACACTCTTATGAAAAAGCTTATACTGTGCTGTCGCCGTTAACTTGGTCCCTGCATCTTATTAACAATACATATAGCGGCAGGTAATCTTCACCAGGCATTCGTAAACCCGCCCCTTCCATAAGATTAGCTCAGGGTACAGTGTGATTCATCGCTCCAAATGACTCATTTCCACTCATCCATTGTCCAGTGACGTCGCTCTCAGATCACGTCAAGAGTCACTTAGCAGTGGCTAGAGAAAAGTGTGGTTTATTATGAGCTTCTCGATCATTGTACCTCATTCTTTTTAACTACACTACTGTCCATTAAAATTGCTACACCACGGAGCTGGCGTGCTACAGACGCGAAAATTAACCGACAGGAAGAAGGTGCAGTGATATGCAAATGATTAGCTTTTCACAGCATTCACACAAGGTTGGCGCCGGTGGCGACACCTACAACGTGGTGACATGAGGAAAGTTTCCAACCCATTTCTCATACACAAACAGCAGTTGACCGGCGTTGCCTGGTGAAACGTTGTTGTGATGCCTCGTGTAAGGAGGAGAAATGCGTACCATCACGTTTCCGACTTTGATAAAGGTCGGATTGTAGCCTATCGCGATACGATAAACCGCAATCGCGACATTGCTGCTCCCGTTGATCGAGATCCGAAGACTGTTAGCACAAAATGGAATCGATGGGTTCAGGAGGGTAATACGGAACGCCGTGCTGGATCCCAACGGCCTCGTATCACTAGCAGTCGAGATGAGAGGCATGTTATTCGCATGGCTGTAACGGATCGTGCAGCCACGTCTCGATCCCTGAGTCAACAGATGGGGACGTTTGCAAGACAACAACCATCTGCACGAACAGTTCGACGGCGTTTGCAGCAGCATGGTCTATCAGCTCGGAGACCGTGGCTGCGGTTACCCTTGACGTTGCATCACAGACAGGGGCACCTGCGATGGTGTACTAAACGACGAACCTGGGTGCACGAATGGCAAAACCTCATTTTTTCGGATGAATCCAGGTACTGTTTACAGCATCATGATGGTCGCATCCGTGTTTGGCGACATCGCAGTGAACGCACATTGGAAGGGTGTATTCGTCATCGCCATACTGGCGTATCACCTGGCGTGATGGTATGGTGTGCCATTGGTTACACGTCTCGGTCACCTCTTGTTCGCATTGACGCCACTTTGAACAGTGTACGTTACATTTCAGATGTGTTACGACCCGTGGCTCTACCTTTCATTCGATCCCTGCGAACCCCTACATTTCAGCAGGATAATGCACGACCGCATATTGCAGGTCCTGTACGGGCCTTTCTGGATACAGAAAATGTTGGACTGCTGTCCTGGTCAGCACATTCTCCAGATATCTAACCAATTGAAAACGTCTGGTCAATGGTGGCCGAGCAACTGGCTCGTCACAATACGCCAGTCACTACTCTTGATGAACTGTGGTATCGTGTTGAAGCTGCATGGGCAGTTGTACCTGTACACGCCATCCAGGCTCTGTTTAACTCAATGCCCAGGCGTATCAAGGCCGCTATTACGGCCAGAGGCGGTTGTTCTGGGTACTGATTTCTCAATATCTATGCACCCTAATTGCCTGAAAATATAATCACATGTCAGTTCTAGCAAAATATATTTGTCCAATGAATACCCGTTTATCATCTGCATTTCTTCTTGGTGTAGCAATTTTAATGGCCAGTAGTGTACCTACTCATTGTGTGCTAGATGGCCTGCTAGTAGCAGGTTTAAATTCATGGCTTCTTCCATCGGCTGATTTCCTGCTATTTCATACAACCAGCCTCCGCAATTCACGACGATCCATGTCGGTCGGTAAATGAGGTCTGCCTGGTCTTGGTTTAGCTGTGGTTGCTCCTTCGCGTATCCACTTCACAGTCACATCACCAACTATCTACTTGGTCAGCTCTAGAGTGGTTGAAATATACCTGATGGATTTGTTACTTAGTTTACTTCCAATGAGTATCCATGTACGAAGTCACAGGGTTCTTCTGAACGATCCATTCTGCTGTTGCTCTTTCTCTACTGACAACCAATAAGTAGCAGGGCAATGGGGCATCTGTGCACATTGTGGATTGCCTACATCAGGAGCAAGTATACGTTAAGGGGCAAACCTATTGATTGACAGGTCTTTAACTTGTTGTTCAGTAAAGTTGTTTTCCAACAGACACCTCCACCTTCCCCTACCCCTAGTCCTCCTCTTCCTCTCCCTGCTCCTCCCCCACTTCTCTGGAAACTCCCCTCACTGATACAAACATGCATTTGGTATCAATTTGATTGACTAATTAATTAAATTGATCAATTAATTAACCCCTCCCTCTCTGGGAATCATCACCCCTCCCCATCCTGCTCCCAACCCCTCAGAAAATCTCCAGTCCTCCCCCTTCCCGCTCACTGACATACATAAACTTTCAGGCCTGAGTTATTTGACTAACCCCCTCCCACTTGTTCGACTGACTATTTAATTAAATTGATCAGTTAATTAACCCCTCCCTCTCTGGGAATCATCACCCCTCCCCATCCCGCTCCCAACCCCTCAGAAAATCTCCAGTCCTCCCCCTTCCCGCTCACTGACATACATAAACTTTCAGGCCTGAGTTATTTGACTAACCCCCTCCCACTTGTTCAATTTGACTGCTCTCCAGCTCCACCTACCTGGAAAATGGTGGCACTGTGCCAGAGAGGAAGGATCTCATGACAGGAAATTCAGTTACCTACAAGAGGGTATATTGTTTATTTATAAAAAAATACGTTTTTCAGGGACTGGATCTCTCTTGCTCATCATTCTATGCTGTTTGGGAAGAAGCATGTCTTGTAAAATACATCGAAAAGAGGTAATTAAATGGACCGCTTTTTTATTTCGAGCACGCAAGGAATACCACCATGAAACACACATCACACGTAATTAAAATGTTAAAAATCTTTTGATCACGAAGCACACGCCATCCACCGTCAGCTATCCACTGGCCTGCACAGAACAATGGCTCACGCCACCGCATGTGTAGGTTGCTTGGGGCCCCGCAAAACAATGCATTCATCAGCGGCAGCACCGTGAGTGTCTGCTTGGGCCCTTCGATTGACAGACCCGGCGTCACGCTAATCCCCGAACAAAAACACCAGGTGGTGGCAACCCTTTGATATTGGATGTCTGAGAAATTCCTGTCGAAACACCTGCTCTCTCTGTCTCTCTCTCTCTCTCTCTCTCTCTCTCTCTGTCTCTGTATCTCCCTCTCTCTCTATCGTGCTATAGTGTACCACTGCCAGACCTGCATGTGCCATTGGTCATGGTTCGACCAAACAGCAAACAAAGCAGGGTTTACTTGGAAAACCCCTGCAGAATACCGAAGCACACAAGAACTCCTTCCAAGGCAAATGCTTGACTGAGAATCGATCCAGAAACACTGCTGAAGCCAATAAATAATTAATTTCCAGTCATGTGATCATGATGTAGGGGATATAAGGCAGGCACGATAGCTCACTGCTTCCCGTTGCATAGGAAATACCCGCAGCCTCCCAACTCACCCTTGGCACATGTATGCCCTTTGTTGTTGAACGTGAACTGCTTCAGGAATTATCATACCCAATGTTTAAGCAATACTGTCATATACATAACTTAAAGATGCCACTGTACAAAGAGAGAGAGAGAGAGCTTTGCGTACGTCGCAAGAATATTTAAACAATTCCAAGGAATGCCACCACTGCACTTGAAGATGGACTCTAAAAGAAAAGATCACAGCACACTTGTAAAACCATCTCTGACACACTTCACGCCCTTTTGCGGGAAATACTCTTGACGTCTGAGCATGGGCTGCTTCAGGAGTTACTAAATCCAATTGAATATGTCCCTAAATACTTTGTAAAAAAGATCGCTGCACAGCAGTTTGTGATGTATACCACCACAGACTCTAAAAACAAGATCATGCCACACTTGTTAAACCTGTCAGTCTTCCTCCACTACTCTGGAATATTTGCAGGCCTAAACAAATTATGTAAAATGTTTAACACCTAGATACAGTTATAAATGTTGCTTTAAACAATTTGATTGAAATACACTCGCACACAAAACAGTGCACTGTCTACCCAAGTGCATGTGGAACAGAAATATATTACAGAAAAATACACTAGAAAAAATACATCTCGCAATGCGATTGTGTTTTTAAAGTGCTGTAGAATTCCTAGATTGGTTCTGTCCACTACTTTCGGAAGGAGGAAGGCCTACTGCTCGATGGGATAGAGACAGCAGCAAATACCACTGCAAGACAGAGTCCACTACGATGTACTGAGAAGCACTAAACACGAAACACTTAAACCACGGTCCAGTCTGTAGCAGTATATGTCCTGGCTAGCAGTCCCTAGCAGTAGATGTCATAGCTAGAGATCAATGAAACATTCGCACAGCACGTGCACTCACCTCCCAAATATCCACACACAGTATGCCCGTCCCATTGTACACCACCAGAGCTGACATTCAGAGACCAGTGAAAATTACCACCACGGCCTCAGCCGCAATCGTGTATGCACCTGTATGCCAGAGTGCACCGCCACCGGCCATGGAGGTTGTCTGGGGATGATTGGGGTTGTAGGAATTCAGATGTTATCAATATGTCCAACACAGACACCCATAATTTTAAATCTTCTCTCACACAACACGCACACATGTCCGCTTCTGTCACAGTCACCCAGCAAACTGGTCACTTGGCCACCCCTCGCTGCTGTGGGCAAGATCACACAGGTCGGCACATTCTTTGTACCTGTCACAGGCTGAGCTAATGCGTTATTTATGGTTATCGACTCCTCTTGACCGCCGCTGCAGCCTGCCGTGGTGCACTGTGAAACAGGCATCTGCAGCTTGGACATATACACTAGTTCTACACAATTCCAGCCCGACATAGACCCACCAGTTCCAAAAATCCGAAACAGGGATGTTCTTTTGTCAATATACCTCGAATTTCTCATGTGAAATGTAGATTCCTCCCATTTATACGAGTTATTTTCAAAGATTGAAGAAATCGGACCATACTCGCGTTTTCACACTGCTGAAGTATTGTTACTTGCTGTGAAAATTCTGTACAATACTATGGCATAGGCTATATTCCCTCTAAGTATTCTATCATCAGGTATAAAAATATCTTTTCTTATCTGTTACGTCATGCATCACAGGACTAGAACATTAAACTCATTTTTGGCTCTACCTCGATCTCCATCTCTCTTAAAGTAGCCAAATGTCTCGTAACATATGAAGTCTCTTAAGGTAACAGCACAGACAAGTTTTAAATATAAGTTTTATACAACATATCAGTTTATAAATTCGGTAATACATCTGAATTTATTACGATGGATGTCTCTCACTGCGCAGGTGGAATATTGAAATATTATTAAAAGATCTCGCCCCAATGAAAGAAACGCCAGATTACTGCTCCCACTCCCAAATCGTTTCTATTGTGTCCCAGCCATCGTTGCCACCTGCCAGACGGCATGTCACTGACATCAAACTGATAAGCTGATTAATCAAATTTATCATTAGAGTCACTTTGCATGGCGAGTAATTTTTCTTTTTCAGCAGTCGGTTCAAATGGGAATTCCTGGAGGGAAGACAATGTTCTTTTCGAGGAACACTACTGAGAACCAACATTTGAAGCTGACTACAGGAGGATCCTATCGTCGTCAACATACATTTCGTGTAAGGACCATGCTATTAAAGATACGATTGCAACAACTATGTTACCATCACCTACATAAAAAATCAGTCTTGGTTCCACAGGCACACTCAAGAGTCAATAATAACATTATGCTTTCTGACAGAAATGCTGTCTGCAATTTGCAATTATGTTATCCATTCAACCACATACTTGTGTTGGATCCTCTGGAGACATCTTTTAATCCTTACAGCCACTGGTGGATAATATTCGAGGCACTCGAAATGAATCACCTTTTTCGAAACTATCTGCTACAGCAAAAATTCTAGCACGGTTTTTTAGACAGTCCCCTCGCATCTTGTAACTGTTGCTCAGTCTCTGCCCAGCTCTATCCATGTGATCATCCAAATTTAAGGAGAATTTGGAGAAACAGGGTGAGCTGAGTTAATGCAACACGACCGTCGGTTTTTGACCACTCGGTGGAAATTAGAACATGTTGTCGTAGCTCCACCAACTCTGTACGATGTGTAAGGCAAATGGCAAACAAAAATTTCTCTTGCAACATGAGGTAGCGTAAAAGACAGTACAGGCACTGGTAGAAGGACGAAGGCTTTGCTACTGCATTGCTGTGTGTGTCCAAAACTACATACAGGTACTGCAGTCCAAAGGAGATCTGTGTCCCTCAGGGTGCATTCATGTGTGTCACACAAACATTCTATCATCTTTATTTTGTACCATTCACCAGAGAAAAACTACAAATTATAAAAGCTCTGCTAACTTCATCCGACAGAGAACTCAATAAGATTTTACTGCATCTCTCTCTTCCATGTATCGAAAACAAATACCATCTGTGTTCTGACATTGAGCATATATGGTGATCCTATTAAATTTATGGGTATTGATCCATTGAAGTAGGTGGCCAGTAATCAAAGTCACATGCAGAGACCAGTGTAAAGTTTCATCGCCTGTGCTGTAGGAGGATCATATCCCACAGAATATCAGTTGCAAGAGAGGGCTCCTGTTTTGTTGTCTGTTACATTGTTTTTTTCTGTTGTAACATGTCCAAACAGTGTATTACTACAGCTTTGTATATGGCCATACATTTTGTTTATCCCACCGTGACTTTGAAGTCTGTGTCAAGTTCTAATCTGACATTAACATGTTTCAATCTGTTGGCTCTCACAGAAGACTAGACATCACATGGTGTAAATCATGTTGCTGCTGCTCCCACAACACACACACATTGGATGACCGAAATAAAAGACAGTCACGACATAAGGAAACTGGAAGAGTTTTCCAGCATTGCGGAGCATTTTCAAACAAGTGTCTAAAGGTGACCGATGACCTCTACATTTAAACTCATCTTTCACAGTGATGGGGTAGCAGATGGCTCAATGTTCCATTTTGATTGATCCCTCATAGTGGAGTCATCAAATCGATCACTGTTTATTTGCTGAATACCCCTGAAAGGTATTACCCCACCACCAAGTCTCTTTCTCCACCTCAAGCAAGTGATGTCATTCAGTCATTATGTGCTAACCAACAATATACAAGTGAACAGATGGGATGAGAAAGACACCATCGCTGTACAGTAATAAGCACCATAGTTGATGGTGCGATCAGTTCTATGGCCAGAATATTATTCACCAGTACCTGTAATCATTGAAGGACGTCTCCATAGGATCCAGTGCAAATATGTGGGTGAGTGGATGGACTTGACTGCAATTTGCAGATACCATTTCTACCAGGAAGCATAACGCTATTAGCAACTCTTGTATGTGCCTTTGGAATGAAGACTGCTTTTCATGCAGGGTGACAGGAACATAGTTGTTCTGATCGTGTCTTTAATAGTGCGGTCCTTACATGAAATGTATGTTGCCGGTGGTAGAATCCTTCTGTTGGGGAATAAAGACAGCTACGCCATCTGTTGGTGTTCCGTTAAGTCTGTAGATGTGCTGCCCTCTGCAGCAGATATAACTTCTTAACTGTAAATGGACGTGTGAAAATAAATGTGTGTGAGCAGTTTTGCTGTGTCGATTCCTTGATTTCACTAGTGTGTAGCAACATTTTGGTGCCAGAACCAAGGAATACATGAAGAGATAGAGTGCTACTACACATCAAAGAGGACTCGATGCCAGCAGAGATGGTTATGAGCTACTTGAATCTCAAAATCCGGTCACGTCACGCCACGTTCAGCTCTGAAACTGTAACAAAGGACACTACGTGTCGACTGATTGAATATGGTGTTACTTGGTGCATGTTTGTTGTTGGCAGAGCAATAGAGGGCAGTTTGCGTATTATTTGCAAAGCACAAAGGGGTCTGCTTAAGTATTAGTAGAATGCAGTGCCATCTATTAGCAACAGCGACCACTACTAAGGGTTGCAGAAGTTGAATACTAGACGGCCTCGCCATCTGTTGAGATCTGTAAACATCACTAGGGGGCTGCTAACGGCTCACACTCCAGGACAGCGCCATCCCTTAGTGACAGCATCCAACTGATGGGGTGTCTTGACCTTCAATGCACTCTCGCGACAGAAAGCAAAACCACCAACTCGCCATGACAGAAGCAGTAGCTACAAACTTGGGGATGCTGTGGCGGAAGTGAACGCGACGGGTTTCGTCAGCCAAATAAACGCGTTCGATGTTTCTACAGCAGCAGAAGAAGTCGAACACTTCCAGGAATGCCTACAGGAGATATTGGAAGAGTTGGCCAGACTCAACAATACAATACAGGACTTGCTGGATGACTCTGAAGACGAAGCCGACACAGAAGTTTGTGGTATACTGATAAATGCAAACGCGCCCTCCGAAAGGCGAAAGGTCTTCTAGGAGGAGCGCGCACAGGGGAAAGAAATGCGACGTCAGCGACTCAACAACACGCCTGTATAGACACAGAATTGCCTACAATGAAACTGCACCCATTCTGAGGGAAGACCGAGGCTTGGCCTCGGTTTAGGGAGCAGTTCACAGCTTCCATAGACGATAATCCGATGGCGTCAACTATGAACAAGCATCTATTCCTCCATGGTTATCTTGATGGGGATCCTAAGGACTAGGTCGATTGCATTGCTGTTACAGCTGACACATATGAACAGACTAAGCAAATTTTGAAATCCAACTATCGGGATGAGAACAGATTATTCCAAAGTCATCTGGATTTCTTGGAGAATCTTAACACTTCGACTTCAGGCAGTCCAGAAGCTCTCAGTTCCACTTACACTGAGTGCCATAAGCGCATCCAAGCACTACGAGAACTAGGAGAAAATGTGAACTCTTATGGAGGGGGTGCTTGCACCCAAACTACTTCGAGCCTTTCCTGAAGAAATTTGCAAAAATTGGCTTGTGCATGCCCGAAGACAAAATACTGAAGAAGGGAACTTCACACGCCTTATGGAGTTCTTAAATGAAGAGGTGGAAGGAGCTATCACCCCACGTAAAATTCATGAAGATACTGTTCCACCCGAAAATTATGTACTAACAGCATCTGCTTTCCCTGTAAAGGTTAAAACGAAGGGTGTCAAGAAGACGAAACAACAAAATTCAGAGCCCTTCTGTGTGTATTGCGGCGAAAGAGGGCACTGGGCCAAGACAGCCAAAAAATTGCAAGCTTGCAGGCAAGAATAGACGCCCTCAAGACAATGAACTGTTGCTTCCTGGCCGCAACAAAAATCATTGTTTCAAATGAGGAAAGGCGTCCTGTGTGAAATGTAAGGGTCACCATCACATTTCCATCTGTAGTAGCCGTACTACAATAGTAAATTAAATTGAAACTATGACTTCTAACTTCACATACCTGCAGACTGCTCATGTATCATAGGACCAGCTGGTAAGAGCAAACAGACGCGTGTCATCCTATACAGGGAGTCAATCGAGTTGCATTCACCATTCGCTGATTGAATCTCTCCAACTAAGCGTAGATTTGAAGCACTACTTTGGAGACAACAACTTTCGAATCCACTTACAGTTCATCACTCTCGAGGAGGAAGGTGCACTTTAATATGATGGGGTGCTCCACTAATTCCCACATATCAATGACAGCCTTTGAAAGCACAAACAATTTTTCACCGCAACAAGATGTAGAAGATACGACTTTGAGATCCTAAAGGAGACACTGAAGATCAACCTATTGAGATCCTGATTGGAGCTGATTATTACTGGAGAATCGCGACTTTAGAACAATCAATCAAGAAATCGTATCACCATCATTGGTTCATCTCCCAACAATCTTCAGATATGTTCTCAGTGGAAACAGATCTAGTACCGCCGTCAGCAGAGCAACCATCAACTTTATTCAGTGCAGCTTCAGTGATTCGTCAGATGAGTCACTGCGCTGATTTTGGGACCTGGAGACAATCGGGGTAAGAGAACATCAAGAGCGAGCATTAACACCCATGGACCACCCTCTTTATCAAGAGGCCGCAGAGTTGTATCCCTGCCTTGAAAAAACGATATGCTTCTCTCCTGCAACTGCACAACTGCTGAAGCGCGCCTTCGCTCCTTACCAAACAAACTGCAAGGGAGTGAAGAGCTGAAGGTCATTTACCATGAGACCATTTCGAAGTATATTAAGAACGATCAGGTAGAGGTAGCACCTGAGGATTGTACTGCTGGAAACACATTCTACCTGCCACACCACATCGTGAAGAAACGCAGCAGTGGAAGTGTGAAGTACAGAATAGTCTCACATGAGCCAGAATCTCCATCGCTGAATGATGCCCTCGAAAAGGGACCAAATTTACTTCTGGTTATTCTGGCAACCTTATTAGATTCTGCACACTTCTGGTGGGACTAGTGTGTGATGTGGACCAAGCTTTCCTGCAGTTAATATTGAATGAAGAGGACAGAGACCTCACAAGGTTCTTTTGGTATCGTGTTGAACAAGCTTGAAATGGTGCCTACATGACCACAAACGACGTGATTACATATCGCTTCAAACATTTGCCATTTGGACTTTCACCAAGCCCATTCTTTTTGTCAGCTGCCGTAAGGGAGCTAGCAGCACTAAACAGTGAATAATATCCACAAGCTTCAGGACTTGTAAACAACTCAGTATTCGTGTTAGAGACAGCGACGTCACTGCAACTATTTACCATGAACTGACAGAACTCTTCCAGCAGATAAGTCTTCCATTGTCCAAATGGGCGACTAATTCAAATTATCTGAAGGCAATATGGGATGTCAAAGGCTTTGAAACAAAGTCCACAACCCAAGTTTTTAGGAATTAATTGGAACATGGAAAAAGACTATCTGCAATGACCACAAGAAGATAGCTGAAGATCTAATGGACACATTGGTTACCAAGAGAAATGTTCTTCGAGCAGCCACTCAGTTTTACGACCCCCTTGGTGTGTTCACTCCTGTTGGGATCATTTCAAAGCTAATTTTCCAACACGCATGACTGAGGGGTCTTGCATGGAAGAAAGTCCTGCCCACAGATCTTGCATGTCGTTGGCATTCATGGGTCTCAAAGCTTCATTACTTGTCATCATTTCATATTCCTAGGTGGATAGGGATGCCAGGCACAGGCGGCTCTGTGGACTGCTACGGTCGCAGGTTCGAATCCTGCCTTGGGCATGGATGTGTGTGATGTCCTTAGGTTAGTTAGGTTTAAGCGCTCAAAGCCAATTGAATTTTTTGCTGCTTTTCCAGATCCTCGTGGAGTCCAGTTTTCCTGACATGCAAACATATATATTCTGTGGGAACGGGATCAACTGAAAGAGCGACTGTATTAGGCAATAATTGACTGAAACAAGGGAGAGGTTCATAATGGTTCAAATGGCTCTAAGCACTATGGGACTTAACATCTGTGGTCATCAGTCCCCTTGAACATAGAACTACTTAAACCTAACTAACCTAAGGACATCACACACATCCATGCCCGAGGCAGGATTCGAACCTGCGACCGTAGCGGCCACGCGGTTCCAGGCTGAAGCGCCTAGAACCGCTCGGCCACAACGGCCGGCCAAGGAAGAGGAATACAATAGAAGACGAATTGGTGGCCTGGAGGGGGAGGGAGGAAGAGGAAAGGGTCAAAAAGTAGTGAATCGAAGGATTTGATATGTGGTGCTAAATGAGGATGTTGAAAATGACGTGAACTGATAAGAAAAAAAGGAGATTCTCCGCAGAAGCGCCTAAGAAAGGAAAATGTTATAAGCTGTAACTAGAAGAAGTAAGTAGATGACAGAACATTTTTAAAGACACGAGGGAATAACATGATTGACAGGCGGGAAAGGGAAGCAGAGATGAATATATAGATCATATAATTGAGGGCTTTGGGTGTACGTCCTACTCTCAGATGAAAAGATACTGGAGTAGAAGATGAAATCATTTCGGGTCGAATCAGACTGGTCAGAGGACTGATGAAAAAATGTTAAAAGTAAATTTCGAGTGGGTCGCACACTCGTGTAAACTTTTCGATTTGTTGCCATTTCAGCGTATAAATGTCATCTCGGGCTTTTTGTTATTTAAGCAGTTTTCGTGTAGCTACGTGAGACTGAGTATACTACATTTTACTTCGGAACTTCCTCACCGCAGAAAATAGATGGTGACCGGTATTCGAACCTTTGCGTCAATAACCAGCAACACAAACTACCAGCCCTTTAGCTTATTTACTACTCTGTTTACTTAGATCTTACACTTGACATTCTAAAACAGGTTGTAACTTTACAATGTGAGCAGCACTTATTAGAACTTGAGAATTTCTTTCAAATTAGTGAAAGTACACAAGTCAGTATATGTTATGATGCTGCTGTGTAAAACTTACGGACGAACGTAATTTTCGCGTCATATGTCACTACCAAGTAACATCCCTCGATGAAATTTGAACCACACATAGAAAGAACCGCTATAGCATAGTACAGAAGATGGCTGAAAGAAATGCTCAATGAGACGAACAGGAATGACATTTTTATTCAAAGACAAAATTTACACTGAAGTCGCCACGATCTATGACGGTTATCTGGAAATTATAAAAGGCGAGACATGGTGCGTAATAGGGAGCATGATCGCCACAGACTTCATTGCATGCTCAGTAGCGTGCTCCCGTGCTGGCCACAACGTTGGCAAGGAGTCCTTGTGGTAGGGCGTTTCATTCGTCCATCAGAGCAGATGACAACTGTTGCATGGTCGTTGGTGCATCTGGACGTGCCGCAGTACGTCTCCCCAATGTACCCCATACATGCTCGGTGGAATGCAAGTCGGTCGGTAGGCCAATACGTTCGCCAAATATCCTCTCCTTCCAAGAGCTCTTCCATCCGCGCTATTCGATGCGATCCCGCAGTGGCATTCACAAAAATTAAATCATGGCGGAAGGCACGCCTGAAAAGACGCACATGGAGAAGAAACACAGTGTGACAATAACGTTGACCCGTGTGTGTATACGGTTCAGTGATTTCGAGCTCAGTACGCTCGCGCAACATTATGCCTTCCCATATCATAATACCTGGACCACCAAAACTATGATCTCCGACATTGTTCCTGTGAATATTACGTGTCCCCACCACTCCGCGTATGAGGGTACGTCCAGAATTACTACGCAGATTTAATCTGCTTTCATCAGAGAAGAGCACGCGAGCCTATACTCCATCGGTTTGCATTGTATTTTATGTTGTGGGGGGGGGGGGGGAGGGGGTCCTAGAAACAACGGAGAAGCTCCGTCCCTGCCGCAGCCGCAGTGGTCCACAACCCGAAGACAACTACCGCAGTCCACTTCACCCCTCCGCCACTCCACACCGAACCACTCTTTCAGGGTTATTGTGCGGTTCGGCACCCAGTGGACCCCCCACCCCCCTGGGAACGTCTCACACCAGACGAGTGTAACCCCTATGTTTGCATGGTAGAGTAATGGTGGTGTACGTGTATGTGGAGAACTTGTTTGCGCAGCAATCACCAACATATTGTAGCTGAGTCGGAATAAGGGGAAACAGCCAGCATTCGCCGAGGCAGATGGAAAACCGCCTAAAAACCATTCACAGACTGGCCTTCTCACCGGACCTCGACACAAGTGCGCTGGGTGGATTCCTGTTGACGACTAGGCGCTCCTTCCCAATCCGGAAAGCCACGTTAGACTGCACGGGTAACTGGGCGGCCCCCCATTGGATTAGTCCCTATGCTCTACGTATCATCGCAAATCGTCCAACACGGTACTCTGACCGATGAACGTTGTGACAATGTACTCCATTCCGCATTTGGCCCTGACGTCATTTTTATGGATGCCAATGCGCAGCTGTATCGAACAGTGTTGGTGGAGGAGCTCTTGGAACCAGAGGGTATTCAACGAAGTCTTGTGGCTAGCGTTGCTGCCTCTGGATCATGGGGTCCGGGGTTCGATACCCGGCCGGGTCGGGGATTTTCTCCACCCGGAGACTGGATGTTTGTGTTGTCCTCATCATCTCATCATCATTCGAGACGTGGCTAGACTGGAAAGGGAAAGATTGGGAACTTGTATGGGCCCTCATGACCACCATGTTGAGCATCTCACAAACCAACATCATCATCATCATCATCACGGTATTCGGCGAATGGACTGGCCTGCCCCCTCCACCGACTTAAATCCCATCGAGCACGTATGGGATGCATTGGGGGGTGGTATTGCAGCATGTCCACATGCACCAACGACCATCCAACCACACTGGTAGAGGAACAACTCCTTACCAGCCTTGTATGAGCATATCGCATAGCATGCACTGCAGCCCATGGTGATCACAGACGCTATCAAAAGACACCTCCCGCCCTTTGTAATGTCCAGGGGACCGTTAAAAAACACTCTGACTTCAGTGTAATTATTATCTTTGGATAAAAGCCTTATGTCTATTCATCGCATTCCGGACTTCTTTCGGTTACCTTCTCTACTGTACCGCAGCGGATCATTCTAATAATCGTCCAATTTTCATCGCGCTATTTTACTTCGCAGTGACACATCATATGAAAGTTTCTTCTTTCGTTAAGTTTTGCGCTGTCTGTGTGTGTGTGTGTGTGTGTGTGTGTGTGTGTGTGTGTGTGTATGTGTGTGTGTAGTGGACAGTATTGTACCTCGGGGGATGCTTTGCAGACTTTTTGCATCTAGCCAGCTCTGTAGCACATGTTTAATACTTTTCTTATTCCGCTTTGAAATGATGGCATTCAATTTTTATGTGGTGTAGTCTTTTCTGAAATAGCAAAAATTACTCAGAAAAATTAATGTTTCTCCAAATGTCAAAACACATTCCAAGGTAAAACGTGGTCATGTAACTAGAATGAAATATTCTGTTGAACTTTAAAAGCGTTGCAATTGAGTAAATCTTTTTAATTATGTATTTAGTTGTATAATTGTTACACTATTAGTTTACTATACATCAATAATCGGTAAGTGAAATCTAGTTAAGCGAAATTGTTAGCAAAAACAAGTTAAAAGTTGGATGCATTTTGCAATCGAAGCTTTTGGAAGTAACATTACTTTACATTTCCAAGACAGGAAATTAACGAAACTACGTTAACCCGCAAACGTCCCACGTTCCGTGATAAAAGACCGTCTTCTGTTTCAGGGTAGAAGATGGTTTAACTGTTCACATGTTTATAACTAGTTTTAAAAATGTATAGAATTTTTTTACCATAAAATTCTGTAACTCAAGAATTAACAATACATTCCAAATAGTGTTTATATATTATACAGCATTTAAATGTGTTGAACGCGAAGTACGGGGATTGGAACTGTAATAGTGGCAAACTATTTATTTACAGCTCGCGCAAAATAGAACGTATTTCAAAGTTTTGCTGATCTTGAAAGTAGTCACCAGCATTCTTTATAACCCCTTTGCCAGCGAGTGGAGTCGTAGGATACTCTTGCAGCGCTAGTTGTGTTGACAGTTCGAGCGTCTATTGCCCAGCGAATTTGTAGCAGTTCTGAAGCGAATGCTCGCCGCTCGAACTGTCAACACAACTGGCACTGCTCAGAGTATCCTACGACTTCCACATCGCTGGCAACGGGTTGTACACAATGCTGGTGACTACTTTGAAGGTCAGTAAAACTTTCAAACACGTATCTATTTTATACGAGCTGTAAATAAATAGTTGCCGCTATTAAAGTTCCAACCCTAGTATCCACAGATGCTGCGCAAAACCCAAGCTCATATCTAGCAATAACAAAAACTGTAGAAAATATCGCTAACTGCTTATGGTGGTCTGTAGTATGCATTCCTTCATGTGATTCTGATGTCAGTCACTGGACTGAAGTATCGATTTAAGACCATCACGTCTTCCTAGGTTCACTATCCTCTCAATACAACACTGTCCACTGCATATCGCTACGACATACCAACACCCCTGGTTTTTTGTTCGGTAAGGAAAGAAACTGAGTTAACGAGTTAAAATTTGCAGCGAATCTAGAACTAGAACCCAGCTCTCCTGCTTAGTAGATAGACGTGCTAACCACTAAACTCGCTGACTAATCTCATCCAATGCGCTCCCTAACACAAACCTCATTTCACGCCTTCAGGTCCACACAAATTGTAATCCTTTACTTCAGATTCCATCGTAATAGACGATAAAGTTGAGACTCATATATCTCCAGGAAAATGTAATTCCATATGATCTACTGGTTTTTGTGTCTGGTGCTAACATTGTTTCCCCCGTATGGGGTGTTAGCTATTGTGGTTTCCGAAATGGTCGTTATCACATCGTGGTAACCACCAAGATATCTTCTGTGTCTTCCGTATCGATGAATCATTCAAGAGAAAAAATTCTAGACTGCTCTATAATGTTATCGAGTTTTTACGAATATTCTGGAATATTAACAAATGTTTTCAAATATTCTAGAATGCTCTAGAACACAGCTTTGGAAACGCACGTACAGCACTGATCAGCACCCCGGAAAAATGCTGTTAATCGATAAGTTGTGTGACATAGTCACGACAGAGGAATGTTGTTGTGGTCTTCAGTCCTGAGACTGGTTTGATGCAGCTCTCCATGCTACTCTATCCTGTGCAAGCTTCTTCATCTCCCAGTACCTACTGCAACCCTCCACGATGCCCTCCAATACTAAATTGGTGATCCCTTGATGCCTTAGAACACGTCCTACCAACGGATCCCTTCTACTAGTCAAGTTGTGCCACAAATTTCTCTTCCCCCCAATCCTATTCAATACCTCCTCATTAGTTATGTGATCTACCCATCTAATCTTCAGCATTCTTCTGTAGCACCACATTTCGAAAGCTTCTATTCTCTTCTCGTCCAAACTATTTATCGTCCATGTTTCACTTCCATACATGGCTACACTCCATACAAATACTTTCAGAAACGACTTCCTGACATTTAAATCTATACTCGATGTTAACAAATTTCTCTTCTTCAGAAACGCTTTCCTTCCCATTGCCAGTCTACATTTTATATCCTCTCTACTTCGACCATCATCAGTTATTTTGCTCCCCAAATAGCAAAACTCCTTTACTACTTTAAGTGTCTCATTTCCTAATCTAATTCCCTCAGCATCCCCCGACTTAATTCGACTACATTCCATTATCCTCGTTTTGCTTTTGTTGATGCTCATCTTATATCCTCCTTTCAAGACACTATCCATTCCATTCAACTGCTCTTCCAAGTCCTTTGCTGTCTCTGACAGAATTACAATGTCATCGGCAAACCTCAAAGTTTTTATTTCTTCTCCATGGATTTTAACACCTACTCCGAATTTTTCTTTTGTTTCCTTCACTGCTTACTCAATATACAGATTGAGGAATAACTCAACGAAAATGTGTACAGTGGAGACTCTGTTATCCGGACCCCAGTTATATGGTTTCGCGATTATCCGGACTGTCAACAGCGAACAAATATCTTCGCAGTCCAGTCCGTGTGTGCTCGGGCATATTGCTCGGGCACTACCCACCTGCATCCCGCACGGTCTTTGCCCTATGTGTTAAATTATTGTTTAAGTTAAACACTTGCCAATCGTTGCGATGCAGCTCCGTGTCTCGTCTGTGCTTAAAAATATCAAAGGGCAAGAGAGTGGTGTTATCGCTTAAAGATAAAATAACGATAAACCGTTTGTGCTAAATAACGGTTGGTTGCACAGATCTAAATATTTTCATGGAATTCCTAAATTGGAAATACAACGTGAAAAAAAGTCAGCTGATGTAGATGCAGCAAGTTCTTTTAAAGGTCGTTTTTAAAAAAGAAGTAGACGAAAATGACGTGGACTTTGTTTATTGTGCTGATGAAACCGAGTTAAATTGGAAATCATTGCCATCGAAATATGTAGCTTCTCGGCGAGAGATTCCAGTTCCCGGCTATAAAACTAGTAAAGAGCGAGTAACAGTATTCGTTTGCGCAAACGCCACCGGGACTCATAAAATGCCTTCGCTCCTCATCGGAAAATACAAAAACCTCAGCTGCTTCAAACAATCACTGTTCCCTTAATTTACAAAAACCAAAAAATCGCGTGGATGAACACCGAAATATCCATCGACTAGGACGACAACACTTTAACCCCCAAAGTAAAAAATTTCGAAACGAAATTGGTAAACAAGGAAACGTCCCACTTTTTCTCGATAATACATCAACACATCCTTCGGCTGAACTGTTATAGAAAACGGAACGTTTACAGTGACATTTTTGGCGTCCAGATGTAACACCCTTGCTATAAACAGTGGATGGAAGGGCTATTGAAACATTACAGAAAACAGTTCTTACGTAGATTGTTATCTGCTGATGAAGGTAACGTAGAACTCGTTTCCTTATTTTTTAGGCAAATTAATTTAAAAGAATGTTGTTGTATGGTTGTACACATGTGGGATTTCATTGAAAGAAGACTTTGAATGAAGCTTGGAACAGAACACTGAAGCGGGAGCACGAAAATTCTATAACCGATGCGGATGATTCTGTTTTGGAGGATATAAATGAGATAATGACGAACATATAAATATGCTGGGAATGTGAGGCCAAAAGTATGAAAGAGCGGCTCACTTGTGACAGTAATTATCAAGGTTTTCAGAGCATGAGTGATTATGAAATTGTTGAAAACCTTTTGCAGGCAAATGAAAAGCAGAAAATGCAAGAAGATGGAACACAACAAAACGTAGATGCAGAAAATGATGCAGGACCATCTCATGCAGAAGCATGTTAAGCTTTCAAATAGTTCGGAAAACAGACAGAGTGTGATACCGTCAGTTTACTATAGTCAAAACGAATTCGTGACGTAGGAACAATGATGAGAAAAATAGTTTACATCAAATGAATGGTTAAGGTTGCAGTATTTTAGTAATTTTAAGAAAATATATACGTGCTTACGAAAATGTCTGTAACCTCTTAATAAAAATTGGTTTTTGTTGAGTTTAATAAATTATATTTGTTTCTGATGTTTAGAATTAACACTAGACAGATAATTTTATGACAACGTGCCTAAAAGATAGTCGTACCCGACGGAGGTTATCTTTCAAGAGTTAATAATACAAAAAATCTTTTCTTCATACCGTCAATTAACCACATTTTCGGTTATCCGAATGAGTTATGACAACAATTAGGCAGGTTAACCGAGTCTCCACAGTACCTATTAATAGAGAAAAAACACATAAACAAAGAATGCTTGCCTGAGCGTAAAAAAATGGTTCAAATGGCTCTGAGCACTATGGGATTCAACTGCTGAGGTCATTAGTCCCCTAGAACTTAGAACTAGTTAAACCTAACTAACCTAAGGACATCACAAACATCCATGCCCGAGGCAGGATTCGAACCTGCGACCGTAGCGGTCTTGCGGTTCCAGACTGCAGCGCCTTTAACCGCACGGCCACTTCGGCCGAGCGTACAATCTAAACAACGAAAACTGACGTAGCTAAAGAAATACATCAGAGAATACAGAATATGATAACAGGAGAAGAAACTACATTTTTTATCTGTTGGTATAATGATGGACCAAGACGAAAGTGTGAACTTCCCTATAGAATTCCTAAATTCGCTCAGTGTTCCCGGTATACTTCTACAAGAACTGAAACGCAAGTTTCAATATATCAAATTACACAAGCCATGAAGTCGATTTTCACATCCTGATAGATAACGGAAATTTCTCTGTCTGAAACGTTATTGTAGCGTTTCGAAATGAGAGAAACGTCACAAATGCTGTTCACTCTGTCACTAGTATAGAGATGGTATTTGTAATGTAAGATACAGAAGTATTTTTGTGCATCTTTTATTTTAAATTTGTTCATTAAAACTTGTTGTACAGTTGTTGTATTAGGCGTGCATTACTATCAAGTTATCGACATCCATTGCGGTAAGTAATATGAGCAGGCGCAGAGCCATCTGTTGGCCGCCAGCGGAAGCATCCATGTGGCTGCTTGGAAATTTGAGACGGTAACATGACATTTTTCAAACATATACGAGGTATGTGACACGACCTCTTGAAAATATAATAAAACTAAGCCCAGCGGCTCGCGCAAAGAAGATCTCAGACATTACCACATTGAGGAGTTGCCAGAAAAAGTTGGCAATTAGCACTACTGTTAAAAGAGATAGAGAGAATTAATACGAAGCGGAGACTAGAGTTTAACATACATGTTATGACACAGGACGTACCTGAGGACACTTAACAGTATGCAGTAAATGTTAACTAACGGGATATAAACGTCATTTTCAATGCCAAATCCGGACTGTGCTAACTGAGTAAACATTATCGTAGGGAGAAAAATAGCAGTTTGGAGTTTATCCCTGAAGCGAATAAAGTTTAGTTTTGATTAGCATGCAATGGCATAAGCGGTTACCTTTTATGCTTGATTTTTAGAAATAAAGGCAAAATTTTATTGTAACAGGCGAAAGGTCTAGTTGACTGGAAACTCAGTTTCACAGGAGCTGTATATTTTACTGAAATAAATTTATACAGTGTTTGAAATTAACATGCTTCTAAGCGTTAAGAATCTTTGACTTAATTAATACCTCTGTTGTGTTTGATAAACTAAAAATGAAAATAGTAAGCGCATATGTTTTGCGATGCAGTCAGATAGGATCAGTATATTTAAAATAAATGAAAAATATTAATAAAACGGCTTTTCCATAAGAAACAGTGTTTCCAAACTAGCTTCATCATACGTTAGGGAGGAAAAAATATATCGCTGGCTAACAAAACACAACTGTTCTTATGCAATCTGGCGAAATAGAGGAACCGGTTTCCCTATTACATATCGATTTTGGGGAATAGATCTCAAGAAACTAATTTCATCAGGAGGTATAATTAAATCTCGTGAGTATGTGAGCATTTAATTGTTAGCAAGAATCTTTTTAGTTATTTCATTTATATCTGAAATATTTCAGTGCAACGCACGAAATATTGCTTTGCTTAAAGCAGTTTAAAGAACTTCTACTTTTCTTATTAGCTATTTCTGAGGCTTTATAACGATGTATTTCATTTTTGAATTTGAAGTATCTCCAATTAAGCAAACATATTTTAAGAAAGAAGTATCGTAAGATAGAAACTGTGTCGTAATGGTTTACAGTCAAAGTTGACATGTAATAAGGATAATCTGTAATAGCTCCCTTTAACATATAGCGAAGCGTATTGACCGATGGAGTAGAATTTCCATGCACACTCACTGACATATAAGGGAATGCGCGTTGGGGTTCAGCGAACCATTAAACCGTCTTTGTGATATGCTAACACTGCTAATTTGTGCGCGGCGACTGTCGTTCGTGAGAGAAGCGAAGGAAATTCTCCTGCAAGACGCTAAGTGGTATATTCGTAGTCGTTCGCGCATTTTGACAGGTTAAAGAGAGACAAATTTGAACCCTCTCTAACTTTCAATGAGGGCAGATCGTTGAAACACCTTTATGTGTATCGTAAACTGGAAATGTATTTCTTGTTTCTAGAGTAACATTGTTAAGAATGTTGGCAACTTAATAATCTGATCGAGATTGGTCAACACTGAAGAGAACTATTTACTATAAACTTTATTTTAGTCAAATGCTCAAATGAACTGTTTAATGGCAAAACTGACAATGACTCTATAATCATTATCAAAAGTTCACAAATACTTCTCGGCTAGTGGCTGCGTCAAAAAAAGATAGGAGTAAACATTTCCATTAGACTTAACTAGAGAACTAGTCTTCTAGAAATTTTGCCGTCTGGCATACTCTGACGCAGACACCGGCCAAGAAGCATTTGTGGGCTATTGATAATGACTGTTCAATCGAAATGGTTTAGCCATTAAACAATTTATGTCAGTATTTGACTGATACAAACTTTGTAATTAAAACTAATGAAGTGACTTATGCTCTCTGTCAATAAAATGGTGAATATTAAGGAAAGGACCGTCTTTAATAACTGTAGAGCTAGTGTAACAGACGTGACTTCGTAAGTTACTCATTAATTCTAACAATTTGATTCAGGAATTATATCCTGAATTGAGGTTTATTAACTGAATTTGCGAAGCCCTGTCCTCAACTAAAATCTATTTAACACAACGCATGACATTGCAAAGCCTAGTAATGATTATAGGAGAGTCATATGTTCCAATGACTCATTTTTCAAGTTATTTTCAATTGTAAGTGAGCTCCATGCAACATGCACACCTTAATAAGTTTATGCGTATGACTGACTACATCCCAGGTTTGCATACAAACCCCAGGCGTTCGGTGGGTCTATTGCCACTTTTCAAAGTCGAACACGGTAGTGGATTATGGTAATGTTTTAGAATTACAAAATCCGTTCATTTTGTACAGATGTTCCTGGACAAGGACATCGGATCCCATGATTTTGTAGCTATGTTTATGCTTGCCATTAACAATATCGTTTGCGTGTGAGCAAATTTAATAGCGTTAATTATACATAAGCACGTTCTTCGAAAACTGACATAGCTACGGAAAAAAACGAGAATCCAGTAAAACCGCTTATATTAAAGATACTTTGTAACTTGGCTTTATTTTATGGACTAAAATATCTAATTACGAAATATTCTCTATTGTAATAAATAGTGAAATGATCATTCAATAATTACCATGGAAAACAACAACAACAATATTAAATTATGGCAGCTCGTGGTCTCGCGGTAGCGTTCTCGCTTCCCGAGCACGGGGTCCCGGGTTCGATTCAAGGCGGGGTCAGGGATTTTCATCTGCCCCGAGATGATAGGGTGTTGTTGTGTCATCATCATTCATCCCCATTACGGTCGGAGGAAGGAAATGGCAAACCACCTCCACTAGGACCTTACCTAGTATGGCGGTGCGTGTCTCCCGCATCGTTCCCCTACTCTCTGTCAAGGAGTATAGGACTTCATGATCATCATCATCACACTGGAGTTAATAGAACTAACCATATCCGTGTATTCTGATGATCACGAGCTGCAGCGCACTTTCATGAGCTACTGCACACTACTAAATTGACTTGCATATATTTCTATAATAATGCCCAATTGTTGGCAGCACTTGCGAACATTCATAAATGTATACCTCAGGTTTCCATCGAGAACAAAATACTTCTGTTGAAGCTAAGACACAGTAACATTTACTGTATACAATCGTAGCGAGAGGGTTTGAATGGGTTAATTAGGTCTTCCAAGACGCACTGTACAGGGCCATATGTTTTGCAGGAGAGCCAAGATTTGTCCCTCTCCACATCGTTGGCGTCGTGCTCTTGGGACCTCCATTGAAAGGAATCAACCACATGACGTCGAAGTGTCACGAGCCCCGCTGGGATCGTGCTTCACAGAGCCTGCGCACAGGAAATTACGCCCCTCACTCACTGCAATTAGTCCAATTAATTTGGAGGTGTCGCTATAAATGGCTGAGCTGGTTATTAATACTGGCCGAAAATAGTGCGCAGCGAACCAGGCGGACTCATTAACGGAATGATTCATTACGCGGCTAATAAGCTCCGTAGTTCATCTCCGCAGCAGAGTCAATGCGCGCCGGCGTGTATAGGCTTCCACACGTTATCTATTGGCGAATCTGTCGCCTAGGAGATCGACCTATAGGCAACACGCACATCAGTAATAACAGCAAAAGAGATAGCATCTGTAGCTACCAGTACATTGCTTAAATAACAAGTACACTTTTAACGCATGTACACAAATTTCCAGCTTCTCTGGAAAGTGATCTGGAAACTGGAGGAGAATGGTTCAAATGGCTCTGAGCACTATGCGACTTAACGTCTGAGGTCATCAGTCGCCTAGAACTTAGAACTAATTAAACCTAACTAACCTAAGGACATCACACACATCCATGCCCGAGGCAGGATTCGAACCTGCGACCGTAGCAGTCGCTCGGTTCCAGCCTGTAGCACCTAGAACCGCACGGCCACTCCGGCCGGCACTAGAGGAGAAGCTTCCATCTTTTTTATCATAATGCTCTACTCTGTACAGATGTTACAAACTTTCAGGGATAATGGAGAAGGATAAATGTAACAATTTGATGTACGGGTCCCTGATCCGGAAAACCCGAGTCGAAAGTTATAAGTGAAAATCATTTTCATAGCTGGTGGCAGTGGAACACACGTACCGCTAATGTTGTTGCTACGATTGAAGGGTAGGCGCCGGCCGCGGTGGCCGAGCGGCTCTAGGCGCTTCAGCCCGGAACCACGCCGTTTCTACGGTCGCAGGTTCGAATCCTGCCTCGGGCATGGATGTGTGTGATGTCCTTAGATTAGTTAGTTTAAGTAGTTCTAAGTTTGGGGGACAGATGACCTCAGCTGTTAAGTCCCATAGTGCTTAGAGCCAGTTAAACCATTTGAATTTGAAGGATAGGCAACTTCCGTAGGCAGTAGTATGGACCAAAACAAGAAAACAATGTGTAGTAAACATGGAATCTAAAATGCATACCTTAACAGCTGTAAGCACTTGTTCATCTTCGAAATTGTGAAACGCATCTGTTGTACTGCATGTTTTAGGTTTCCATATTTCTGGAGAAAATTACGGATCCAAACAACGAAAAAGCGTTCATTACACATGGGCTCTAAAACGCATTTCTCCGTATGCATTCTGGAGCCCTAATGTAATAGATTTTTTTTTTTTCTTGTTTCGGTCCATACTGTCACCTCTGAAAGTTGCCTACTCTATTATCTCACAAGTCAGCAATAACAGTAAAGGAACATGTATTCCACTGTCATTGGTGTCAAAATCATTTTCAACTTTAACTTTCGACTCTGTCGATCCCGGACCAGCGTCCCTTGTCTCAAATTGATACGTCTACCCTTTTCTATCAACTCTGAAAGTTCGTAACATCATCACGGAATCATCCACTCTGTACTCGTACATCGAACTGTTACCGCTTTTTCTACTGTTGATGGGTGAAAGGAGCAACGTTCTAAATATTTTCCAACATACTCTGTAGCAGTCGAAACAATGTCCTCGTTAACTTTGCGTCGTGATTTAGTTCTCGATTAGGTATCACTGCAGACAGATGCTTCAGTTTCTGTAAAATACGTCTAGTTCAATCTGATAAGCTTGATTCATAATGAAAAAAAGATGTCCAGTTATGGGGAAAAGAGCTCGAAACGTGAGAACCATCTGAGAAACATTTGTGTGCAACATTAGAACAAACTACTGAATGTTCACTTGACGCGGAAAAGTTTCAGTACTCTCCGTGTCTCAACTAACATGTAACTAGGAACGTGGCTACGGCCTTATGGGTGCTACCCTACGCAATAAAAGATATTTTAAAGAAATCAAGCAGGAAAAGAAAATATCTGTTATTTACCGCGCACATTTTAAGTTATAGAATCAACAAAGGAAACAAGCTATGACTGTCTCAGTGATCTTATACTCAGTTTCGCTAACATGCAAATATCATAATATCAAGTCTTACACCTAACATAATTTAGTAAAACGACTGAAGGACAAACAAATCAAATTACACCTATCACAGGCTACATTTTGAGTGTGGCTACTATATTCAAATTCTTTCTCCACATACCATAGTAAAGAGAGTGTTAGAGGGTACAGGATGTACAACAATCATTCCTCCAATCCTTCCCATTTCATTTCCAGATGATACACAGATGTGAAACTTCCTGTCAGATTAAAACTGTGTGCCGGACAGAGACTCGAACTCGGGCCCTTTGCCTTCCGCGGGCGAGTGCTCTACCACTGAGCTACCCAAGCACGACTCACGCCCCGTCCTCACAGCTTTACTTCTGCCAGTACCTCGTCTCCTACCTTCCAAACTTAACAGAAGCTCTTCCCCGCGAAAGGCAAAGGTCCCGAGTTCGAGTCTCGGTCCGGTACACAGCTTTAATCTGCCAGGAAGTTTCATATCATCGCACACTCCGCTGCAAGGTGAAAATCTCATTCTGAATACACAGATGTCTTGGAGCATTCAGGAGCGCCAGTCCCACGAGATACGCGGAAGCGATTCTCTGAAGACTGTGGGAACGTCAGTCCAGTCGGAGATACGGGAGATCTGTAGTGATTGCAGGAATGCTTATCCAATATCTCTGTCGCTACCAAAACCAATGACGCATCTCTCGGTCATTTTGTTGTGGTCATAAAGCTCAGACTTTACTTAAAGAATAAAAGAAATTGCTCACTGGCTAGGAATGCCACACCATCAATTTGAAAAGTAGGAAACTGTGAAATGAAGTCTTTTCATTGTTGCTAAGAATCAGTAAGCTATCTAACATTACACACGCATATTTGGATAAGCCGCTGTATTCTAGTCCTTTCCTCATTTACTTTAAGCACCAGAGAAAGGAATCGATGACTAACATCATATTTATTTCCAGCTGTTTGTATTTATACTGTTGTGAAAATACTAGGACAAGCTGCATAATCAACCTAAGACAGTCTGTGGTGCATAATACGATTATATTGCGTAAATTGAAAATGTATAGCACATTATAGCACAAGATTGTTTTAAGAAAAACTAAAGTAGGTAACATGAAGAAGGTCGGAAAGAAGAAGATGAAGAAGACAATGCAGGATAGAGAGAGAGCAGGTGGGGGAGAGGAATAATTACTGTTTTAGATAGGAATTCTGCTTACTGCGCTTCAACCGTCTGGCATGCAGTGATACACACATCCGGTGTCCGGAAGCTACACTACATGCCACTGCATTTTTGTCCATTGCTACACTGCACTGCATCACAACTTGCCTTCATCGCCGAGGTCGCTAACAGTGACTCTCGAATCTGAGGTAAGCCGGTTCGAATTCTGGCAGTAGACGAAATTTTTAGTGCCAATAACTGACCGGCAAGAGGACGAGAAAAAATGGTTCAAATGGCTCTGAGCACTATGGAACTTAACATCTTAGGTCATCAGTCCCCTAGAACTTAGAACTACTTAAACGTAACTAACCTAAGGACGTCACACACATCCATGCCCGAGGCAGGATTCGAACCTGCGACCGCAGCAGCCGCGCGGATCCGGACTGAGCGCCTAGAACCGCTAGACCACCGCGGCCGGCAAGAGGACGAGAGATGGTTGTTTGAAGTTCCTGATCACTTAGCTTCAATATCCTGGATTAAATCCTGAACTTTCGCGCAGTTGTCATGAAGTGATTGTATGTGACAATGCTGATAATGATGCATCCATCGGATATGGACGTGAAGCCCGGCGACCACCTTAGTGCTATTCCAGAGGAGTAAGAGTAGGCTATGTGTCGACATCGGGTTTTAGTCTGCCCCTTTTCTCATAATAATATAACCCAAACATAGCACCAAACTGTTGTGCAAGTCACAGTCTGTGGTGGTACTGGAACTAGTTTACTGGAACTAGTTTATACTTAAATAAAAAATTTTATCTTAACACCTAAATTCACAGCCACTACTTTGGTTTTACTTCTCGTGGATTACGTGCTGGCAGTAGTCTCCCCATCAAAAAAGCGGTTTGCTCTAGCTGATAGTGCTGACTGACAAATTTTCAGCGCGCAGCGCCTGAACGGCCAGTGAGATGAATGGGAGAGGTATGACGTGTTCTCCTCTCTCTCTGTGTCCTATTGGTTTTTGGATTCTCTTCTGCTACTGTTCGACTACCATCATCCTTATGACTGATTAGTGGTTTGTTCACCATTTTCAAGACGTGCAGCCGTGCAGCTAAACTATGAATTGTAGAACATAGGCCACTTTTACCTCTGGAACCTTTTTTTTTTTTTTTTTTTTTTTTTTTTTTTTTTTTTTTTTTTGCTGTTATCTGTTTCCTCTAGATGCCCACAAATCCTGAGAACTCCATTGACACCGGCACACTATATACGCATTCATTACATTTACCTACATACAACCAATAGTAACAGAACACAACTCTCACATATCTGCTGGGAAAATGGCCATTGTGGACAGAGGAAGAAATCTCTTTCCGAACAGGTGGCCGAACCTACCCCTTGAGGTCTCCCAGCCAACAATGCCATTTGAGTTTAGATGTTACACCATGAAGCGTGATGAAAATTATGAGCCAAATGCATGGTGTCACCTAATTTTAACAATTTCTGCCTTGCCCCATTAAATTTCGGGTGTGCCGCCGCTTAAATTCAGCTTCTTTCTCTAATTCCTCGGCGGTATATGGCTCAGCCATCTTCAGAGGGAGCCGAAAGACTGACGCTCCAGCATTCGCTGCGTCCTTTTAAACTCGCGGACCGCGCCACTGCGCATGCATTCACAGATCACACAGGCGCCAGAGACCCTGATCGGCGTCAAATAAGTAGAGTGTACATTAATTATACCTGTGGCTGCGCAGTCGATCTACTGTGGGATGTCTATGTATCACTCTGAGCTGCACTGCCACGACGTCTTTGTACGTTTATAACAGAAAGAGCTGGATTCCATTGCTTAACCTAGCTGAAGCCGCTATCTCTATTAACTAAATTCGTTGCCAAGCGAGCTTCAGTTGCCTCTTTCACCACCGAGTCCCAGGAAGAGGATGGAGACGCAAAAATTTCGACGTTTTCGTACAACATAGTGACCAGTGTCAATACAGTGTACTGCCGCAGCCGATTTATTTGGCAATAAGAGGCGAGTGCAATTGCGACCTTCCTTTCTACAATAAATTTACAAAGACGTAGCGACAGAATGATACATCGACATCCCAGCGTGGATCGACTGTGCAGCCACGAATATTATTGACTTTTTTGCCACCGATCAACGTCTATGGCGCCTGTGTTATCTGTGGCCGCATGCGCAGTGGCGCGGTCAGCGAGTTTAAAAGGACGGTGCGACTGCTGCAGCGACCTCCACCTCATCAAAGTTCTGTAAGTCCCTCCTAATCCCCGAACACCATGCAATCTGTCTCTCTGTCCCCATCCCCCATCTGAATCCTCTACCAACTCATCAAATTCTCACCCTCATCGGACACCTCCGCATCTCCTATGCTGTCTGTGAAGTAGATTCCAGTCACCCCACTGTCTCCCCTCTGATCACCAACCCTGGTATGCTACCTCCCCTACACAGACACATCTCTCCGTCATCACACTTATACGCATTCGATTTCCTATCCCAGAGCTACATTAACCAACTCCCTCTCCTAGACAGTGAGATCCGTCCCGATATTTGTCCCTCCTACCAACTTTAGCTCTTCCCCACCTATCCCACTGCACGTCAGATCACCTCCCTCCTTTCCCTCTCAATCCATCCCTATCCCCTTCCTCTTGCAACCACTGCCCTACCGAGACGACACACTTCTCCTCACTCTCTGTCTTTCCCTCTATCCACCTCGACTCCTACCTCTCATCTGCATACTTTTCCAGTCTAACAGACGTCTCTCTTTCTACCCACATCCCCCAATTCCAGTGCACAGACTCTCACCTCCGGCAACATTTCTCGCCCTAGTGCAGGTCCTTCAGAAGTAAAATTGCAGTGCTTCAATGTATCTATCAGAAGAATCTTACCTTCCTGCGATGTATTTCTAGGGTGTACACGTAGCGTTTCAGAAGTGATGGTCAATAATTCACACATGAAAATTACAGACCAAAAGTAGCTCAAAAGTCCCAATAAACATGGGGTCCATAAATCAACCATTATCGAGATACAACACATTTTGTGTTGCGATTCATCAGTGTCTAGTAACACATGGCATCTCTAAAAGTTAAAACAGATGTTCTAAGTGTTGTCCATGTATCTGAATGCAACACTGAACTCGTCTTTGAAATGAGTTGTGAATCCTCTCAGACAGTCCTGGAGAATTCTGTAAATGCTAAAGGCTGCTTCAATCCACAACCGTAGTTCCTCAAGAGAGTTGACCTCGGTAGCGTAGACTAGGCTTTTAACATGATCCCACATACAAAAATCCATGGGATTTAAATTCGGAGACCTTCAAGACCACGGCACACTCCCTCCTCTACCTGTCCAATGTTGACCGTACGTCCGAGCTAGAAGCTGGAGCACTCTTAAATCAAAAGGTACTGGAGCACCATCAAGCGTGAACACATATTCAGGCGTTGGTCCAGTGGAACATCATCATGTATATCTGGAAGTACAGTCTGCAGAAACTGCATATACTGGTGTCTGGTTAGTCTCTGTGGTAAGAAGTGTGGTCCAATTATGCGGTCTCCGAGCAGTCCTGCACAGACGTTTAACGAATGACGCTGCTGATGTAGTGGTACGTGTGTTGCATCACAACTGACATCGGCCCAGACGTGACAGTTATGGTAGTTAAAAATGCCGTCATGGTTGAGTCCAGCCTCATCCGTGAACAGAATACTGCTTACGACCAGGGGATTCAGGGTAGACTGTTGTTGCACCCATTGGCAGAAATCATCTATAGGAGGGAAGTCTGCATTGTTGAGGGCTTGCACTCGCTGGTGGTGATGTGGATAGAGTACTTGCCGATGTAAAATCCACCACACACTGCCATGACTCAGGACGCGCTCTTGGGTAGCAATCCCCCTTGTTGAAGTACTCGGACGTTCGTATACAATTCGTAACACCCTTTCCTGAAGAGCAGGTGATATGGATCTGGGTAGACCTTTTCGTACATGGTGTGCGAAACTTCCTGTTTATCTAAGGCGCTAATTTAACCGGCTAGATGTATGCTTCTCGGGCTACCTGTGGAGAGGGAAAGCTTCTTCACACAATCGTGCTGCCTCAAGGTCACATCCATTCGCTGTGCTACATTGAAGTATATGTCAGCATACTCTTCATTGGAGTAACCTCCGTCCATAGTGTCTTCAAGTTCGTAACTGATTGTGAGGCCGGTACGGCACAGTGCATGGAGGGGAAAGGGGAAGTAGTTGCGCTTGTATAAACAAAGAGACAGTCGATCCCAAACCTTGAGATACAAACGTAAATACCGCGGTATCCAGGGGCGTTTACAGTTGGTTCCCAACTCTAATTAATCCAATACCTCGGCAACGGTTGGTTTTCGAACTCATGTTCATCGGACTTTTTAGCTATTTTTGGCCTGTACGTTTCATGTGTGAATTCTTGACCATCACTTCAAAAACACCCTGTATATATTCGTTTTTTAACTATCCGTTTCTTTATTTTTTATTTAAAATAGAAAACAACCCAAAATTTGTTTGTATTTCTTATCATTATTTTTTTTTTTTTTTTTAGTTTGCTCGGCTGAAGAGCGGAGAATAATACCCATGACAGCCCAGCCCTCTCCCATAAGGGGCGAGAGGGATGAAATAACAATAAATAAATAAAAAGAACTGGAGCATCAGTCTTTCGGCTCACCCTGAAGATGGCTGAACACTAAACAGTCGAAATATTAGAAGAAAAAGCTGAATTTATGCGGCTGCACACCCGAAACGTAATGGAGCAGTCATTCCGAGGCGAAAACACCATAGTTTCTTCCTTCTTCCTCGGATGATGATGATGATGATGATGACTGGTTTGTGGGGCGCTCGACTGTGCGGTCATCAGCGCCCGTACAAAATCCCAATTTTCACACGGTCCAATTTTTTTCGCAATCCAATGGGCACAGTCACAAATGATGATGATGAGGACAACACAAACACCCAGTCCCCGAGCAGAGAGAAATCCCCAACCCGGCAGGGAATCGAACCCGCGACCCCGTGATACAAAGGCACGCTAGCCACTAGACCACGAGCTGCGGACTTCTTCATCGGACTGTTAGTTCCTGGTGCTATGAGACACAGCCTAGAAATCACAAAGACTGTCGCGGTTCGTGTTCTGCTTCCTTTCTTCTGGCGGCCGTGTTCGTGTTTCTGCTTACGAAGCTGTGGAGACTGGGAGAGGGGTGGCTGTCAGGGTGCACTGACTAACAGCTAGAGCGGCCACCCGGAAGTGCAGCAGAAGCTGTGAGGCAGGTGCAGATGAAGCAGGTGCGGCGCGCGTCTCCGGGCCAGTGGGACGGCGCATTCCTGTGCGAAGGCGGCAGGCGCGAAGGACAGCCCGGAGCAGCTTCCGGCACGCGCCATACACCAGCTCACGGCCGCCCGCCGCCACCTTCCCCATACTGAGCAGACGTGCCGCCCCCACTGGTACCTCACTCTGCTGGATCTGCTATGCTCTCACTATACTGCGTTCATCACAAGAATAAATCTGGTGTAAACATTACGCTACGCCAACCCGCCAGGGTAGCCGAGAGCGCTAACGCGCTGCTTCCTGGACTCGGGTAGGCGCGCCGGCCCCGGATCGAATCCGCCCAGCAGATTAACGACGAGGGCCGGTATGCCGGCCAGCCTACATGTGGTTTTTAGGCGGTTTTCCACATCACTCTAGGTGCATACCGGGCTGGTCCCCAAGTTCCGCCTCAGTTACACGACTCACAGACATTTGCAACACATTGACACTATTTCACGACTTACACTAGACGCAGACAGCTGGGGTACACTACTTCCGTCCCGGGCGGTTCGGGGTGGCGTCAGGAAGGGCATCTCTCCACCCTCTGCAATTAACACTGCCACATCCGTCATAACAATGCCGACCCCGCGTTGGAGCGGGACAAAGGCAACGAGAAAGAAGAAGAAGAAAGAAACATTACACTACGCCGCGTGGAGTTACCGTGTGGTTAGAGGCGTCATGTCACGGATTGCGTGGTCTCTCCCGCCAGAGCTTAGAGTCCTCCCTCGGGCATGGGTGTGTGTGTTGTTCTTAGCATAAATTACTTTAAGTTAGTTTAAGTAGTGTGTAAGTCTAGGGACCGATGACCTCAGCAGTTTGGTCCCTTAGGAATCCACACACATTTGAACATTACACTACGATTCTTCCGCGTTTGCGGGAATCTTATCGGACTTCGTTGTTATTTCACTGTAAAGTCTGTTATGTTAAAATGTATGAATAAAAAATCCTATGTCAAGATCGCTAAAACTCTTTTATCTATTACTAGTTTTCAGCTCATAGGCTAGCTTTCTTCAGATCTAAAATATAGAAAATTGCGTAAAAGAGGTGAACAGTAGTATCATATATTTTATATTTAAACTTCCATTCTATGACACATCCAATAAAAATTATTACTTAATTCAGTGTGTATCACCGCCAGGCATTGTCCGCCACCGGGAGCTGAGTGGTTTGCCGGCACGGTAGCTCAGCGTGTTCGGTTAGAGGGTTTAGCTACCCTCTATAATTACAAAACTGAGTGAACGGATCAACGAAGAACCTGAAAAAAAAATGGTCATCGCGACAGGATGTCAATCCTAAGGGCCCGCGTTCGATTCCCGGCTGGGTCGGAGATTTTTCTCCGCTCAGGGTGTTGTGTTGTACTAATCATCATCATTTCATCCCCATCGACGAGCTAGTCGCCAAAGTGGCGTCAAATCGAAAGACTTACACCCGGCGAACGGTCTACCCGACGGGTGGCCCTAGTCACACATTTACATGTACGTTTTAGCACCAGGTATTACACATCGTCATAATCCGTTAAGCTGAATAGCTCTTGTTGTCATGCACACACTAAAAAATTTTGTAGACCGTGACAAAAATAAAGACTTAGAAAGCACATTTGGTAAGTGGTGCAAAGAGCGGTATCACGCTTACCACGCTTGAGCTTAAATGGAAGGAGATTGGTAATGGTAACTATCGAACAGTCCATGTGTGAATGTAAATATGGCGAACGGCTTGTCTTTTATCCCGTAACCCAGTCCTATTTTCCTTTGTTACTATTTTCTTTTTTACAATATTCTCATTATTCCATCCTGGATTTTCCATTGCTTTATATAACTAAGGATTTACATCAACAATGAAAATTGGAATTTTTCGTGTGATATAAAATTAGAAACAAAAATAAGTACATTTTTAATTTAATAGCAGTGCATTCCGACGCGCCTCGTCAAGGTTCGCGCGGCTCCCCCCATCGGAGGTTCGAATCCTCCCTCGGGCATGGGTGTGTATGTTGTCCTTAGCGTAAGTTAGTTTAAGTTAGATTAAGTAGTGTGTAAGCCTAGGGACCGATGACCTCAGCAGTTTGGTCCCATAAGACCTTACCACAAATTTCCAAATTTTTTAATTTAAAATGACGGTTAACTGTGTTAATTATCAGTTATTTAATTAATTTATATATTTAAATAATGTAGGTATTCAAATTGAGGTGAAAATGAGAGAACTACGGCGAGATTTGAACCAGCGATGTACAAATTACCGGATTTTCATTTTCCAAAGCTACCGATCAAGCCACACATTTCGTTTACGAAAACTGCCTTAACATTATGTAGACTTCAGAGTCTATCTTCTCTGTAAACTTGTGAATCACATTAAAAACAATTTGTTTCTCGCCATTTTTAACGGTGTTCCATGCCCGTGTTTCAGTACGAAGCACTAAGTAACGTCAGCCATTTTCACAGTATGTATTAGCAGCGCGACGATCAGACCATAACTATAATAGCGTTTACGGAAACTACGAATGAACACGACTTCTCAAATAAAAACCGCATAGCTGTAGTATGATTAAGGAAAACGTCATGGCTGTTAATACATTAGAATTTCTTTAAAGTTTCATTTACAGTAACGTAGTAATAAGAGCTACAGCTGCTGACCAACAAACGCGTTTGTGTTTGTTTACATCTGGTTTATTCTTATGATGAACGAAGTACAACGCAAAATGAAACTTTGTTGTTTTCTTCAGTCCGAAGACTGGTTTGATGCAGCTCTCCACGCTAACCTATGGATGTGCAAGTCTCTTCATCTCTATTATTACTGGAATCTACATCAATTTGAACCTGGTTCCTGCATTCATCCCTTGGTCTCCCCTACAATTTTACCTCCCCACCCCCCTTTTAATCAAGTTGTGTCACAAATTGCCTTTCTCCCCAATTTAATTCGGTTCCTTCTCTTTTGCTATTCGTTCTATCTAATCTTCAGCATTCTTCTGTAGCACCACGTTTCAAAAGCTTCTATTCTCTTCTTGTCTCAATTGCCTCTAGGCCACGTTTCAGTTTCCTAACACATAAATTGATATTACATGTTAATAAACCCCTCGTTTTCAGAAATCTATCTCTTACTAATGCCATTCTGTATTTTATATCCTTTCTAAGTCGACTATCACCAGTTATTTTGATGCTCAACTACCAAAGCTAATCCATCACTTTTTGACTTTGTGTCCCATTTCCTAATATAATTCCCTCAGCATAAACTGATTTAATCTGACTACATTCCATTATCCTTGTTTTACCTTTGTTGATGCTCATCCTACAAACTCTTTCCAAGACACTCTCCACTACATTCAACTGTTCTTCCAAGCCGTTCCCTGTCCCTGACAGAATCACAGTGTCATCGGCAAACCTCAGAATTTTAATTTTTCTCCCAGAATTTTAATTCCTTTGCCAAATATCCCCTTCGGTTCTTTTGCTGCTTGCTCGGTATACAGACAGAATAACATCAGGGATAGGCTACAACCCTGTCTCATACCTTTCTGAACTGCTACTCCCCTTTCATGTCCTTCTACTCTTACGACTGCTGTCAGCTTTCTGTACAAGTTGTATACAACCTTTCGTTCCCTGTATTTTATTCCTGCTACCTTCAGAATTTCAGCGAGTGTATTCCAGTCAAGAAACAAATAGATTCCTCTAAGACTAAAAAACTACAAATATAGGTTTGCGTATTTTAACCTACCTTTTAAGATAAGTCTTAAGGTCAGTATTGCCCCGTGTGTTTCTACATCTGTCTGGAAATCAAACTGATCTTCCCCGAGGTCGGGTTCTTTGTTTTCCCATTCTTATGTAAATAATTCGTGTCAGTGTTTTGCAACTATGACTTATTAAGCTGATAGTTCAGTAATAGTCGCACCTGTAAGCACCTTCTTTATTTGGAGTGGAAATCATTATTTTCTTCCTGAAGGTATTTCCCCTTTCATAAACAGTGTGCGAAAAGGCCACTGCCAGAGGCCGTAGGTACGTTATACCAAAACATTCACAACGTATTCCTAAAAAACGTTTGAAGGTTTGTCGGTGGAGTCCAGTTTCACCCCGTATATCTTGCACACTAGGTGGAAAGTATTGCAACGGCTGGCTCTTTCAAGGACCTCAATGAAATACAAATACTAAAATAAGTCAATTTTATCTTTCAACCTATCGCCAAGGTCAAATACCGCTGTCATGCGCGAACTGAGATGCAGTTAAGTTTCGACCTCTCTATGTTTATGGCAACTATAGCGTCGGCGCACTAATATTATTGATGCGGGAATCACGCTATGGTTCAGTTGTCTTTGACATTTTCTCCGCGGTAGCTCGTAGGGAAAGTACGGTGCGTTATAGGCGTATATCGCTTGCAAGAAGGCGGTGTTTTGCGAAATAACCATCGGCTCTACGAGTGCTTCCTGGGCTGGCAGGGTAACTTGTTCTTTTCCCCGGCACGCCAGATCGAGTGCTGCAGGGAGCCCCCATGAAACTAGCAGCCATCTTGGTGAACCAATTGTGCCCGTAAAGGGAACGCCCGTTATTCTACTTCTCTAATCGCTAGCTTATGGTGAAAGAACCCGCTGCAATCAATGTAAAGGGGTTCCCCTCCGATGTACCTAATGATATTTGTAGACCTGGCAAGACATAATTTATTCAATAAGACAATAAGTGAAGTTAGTGATTTGACAGTAAAACAGAAGTGAATTAATCTAAGTTCGCCACCAGCGAAAGTCACTGGTCGATTAATATCCAAATTTATGTCACTAAAAGAGTAGCACTACATTAAAGATTATAAACTGACAACTGAGTAGAAAAAAAATAGATCAAAACCCACAACTAAGATGTTACGGAAAAGGATATCTATGTTTAGCGTCAATAACTTCTCGGTTATCTCCACCAGTAATTAATAACGTGAGTGGTTATTCGACGCTCTACCCTCACAAGAAGAGAAATACAGTAAGAGTGTTCGTGCTACGCCTATGAGCTTGCACATTGCATAGATACTAGAAAATTTGTCAATTTAGCATTTCCAATGAAAAGATCACTCTCCAAACTATTCCACGCTTCGGCGTCAATCTTTCGCATTGCAATGCTGTCTTACTACTGTTTGACTGCGTGCGTGGCAGCCGACGGTGTGGCTCTGGTCACTGCCGAGGTGTAGCATTAGGAGCGGACAGGATTGCCCATACAGCGACGGTGCTTGCAAACTCCGCGCTCCATCCTAGCAAATGCCGTTCTGAAAGAAAAAGTTTAGAACTTAAAATATGAATGATCGATTCACTTGCCGCCCCGCCTCTCTGGCTTCCCATCTAAGGAGCAGCCCTCACGCCTCTCCCTCGCAGCCAATCGTGGGGCAGCCCCGAAACGCTCTTCCAGTTACAACGAACTTTTGCCTCCCACCAGAATGTTAACTGTGGACTAACCAATCAGCACCTTGTGCACGAAGCAGCGTCCGGCTGGCCCGACTCTCAGGGTGTGGCGGTCGTTCACCCTGCTCGTTACATTTCTGGAAACCCGAAAGGTAAATTTTAAGGGTCTACGTTCCCAAGGAAAACTCATTTGTCCGTATTCCCCGCTATATTTCCCGGCGTATTCTCGAGACGATATTATTTTGACGTGGTGAGTTGTGTCCCGCTGCCTTCCAGCAGAATGCTTGGTCTTCAGGACAGCAGTCACCCACTCCAATTTCGCTCTGGCTAACGAGGATGGCTCGCCTATCGCTGGCCTCCTGCTTGCGTACACTATTGTGGGGACCGCGTTTCACCGAACCTGGAACCACAGCTCCACTATTGTTTCCGCTATAAGCGGATTAGCCATGGTCCAGTGAGCGCCAGATTCTTCATGTCTCGCCCGAAGGTCGCTTGCCGAAAGGATGTTATGAAGGTCCACCTGCGTCCGACTAGTCAGAAACATGAGCTCCGAGGCCCTCGCTTGTAGCTCCAAGACCGCTCCCACATGCAGAAATGTTAGATGGAAAAAAAGTACTGAAAACAGGTTAAAGAAGGCTGTAATCAGGATAAAACTAACTACAGCATCCATTGAATCTCATAACCACTCATGTGTCATATTCTCATTAAAACCAGAATGCAAGATTGAATTTTTTACACGTGATGAGACTCTACGTAGATTAAAAAATATGAGGAAAAGACGAAGACGACGCCGACGCCTCCCACGCTGACGTCAGTCTGTTATAGAATTATGGAACACGTTTCATGCCACTGTTTTATGACGCTTTTACAGAACGTAATTCTTCTTTATAAAATCAAGGATTCGCAAACCCTGATCTTGCGGAACTCAGCTCTCTCTGTTCCTCCATGAGATCGAAAGAGCCATAGGCATCGGCGCTCAGGCTGATACCGAGTCCCTTCACTTCAGGTAGGCGTGTGATACAGTTGCGCCCTGTCATTTAGGGAACAAAATTCGAGCTTACCCAGTGTCGGACCGGATTCGTGATTATATGCAGGACTTTCTTCCAGATAGAGCTGAATTCATCTCTCTTAAGGGAGCGAAACCGATAGATATAAACGTAATTTCAAGAGTACCCCAACGAAGTGTTATAGTACCGTCACTGTTTACAATATATGTAAAGGATCTAGTGGATAATGTCGGAAGTTCCATGAGGCTGTTTGCAGACGATGCAGTTGTCTACAAAGATGTAGCAACGCCAGAAGACTGTGGCAAATTGCAGACGGACCTTCAGAGGATGTAGGGACTGGTACATTCTGTACAAAACAAATACTTCAATCGATCGACGAAAGGAGAAGGTACAAAGATGTTCAGGGAAAGACAAGAAAGCAGTTACGCAGGGTGATACCGTGACGATGTTACGAACTTTCAGGGACGATGGAGAAGGGTAAATGTATCAATTTGAGATAAATCGAGAGACATAAGCGAAGATCTACTGAAGTTCCACTTTAGCGCTCGAACTAAGACCCCTAACTTCCGAACCCTGATCATGAAGCGCAGAAGCCTACTGAATGTTCCCCTTACCCTCAGACAATTTCCCCCGTTGATGAACTAGTAACGGCGCACGTAACTTGATATCAGAGAGACCGAAAATTTTTTCAACTTTCACAAGGTACTACATTTCCAAGAGTTGCTCAGAATGGCATCCCCCAGCGTCAATGCAGGCATCGCATCGTCGTACAAAGTTCTGTTGTACCCGTTCTAATATCCCAGATATCGTTTGAACAGTGTTGCAGGCAGCGAGTATTCTTGCCAGGAGATAATGTCTCGACAGGCGTCTGGTGCACAAGACATTTCACATGGCCCTACAAGAAGAAATCAAGCGGGTTGAGGTCAGATGAACCAGCTGGTAACGAAACAGGTCCTCCTCTGTCTGTCTGCTTTGCGGGGAATAACTGATTGACATGTTCACGAACCCTCAATCCAGACTGAAGTGGGAATGCATCAGTTGTAACCTTTGATGAATAACAAGTAGGATACGTTCTACGAGCCTGGGTAGCATGTCTCTGATAAACCCTGTGTACACTGGTGCTTTTAAGTGGATAGGAAGAAGAAGCGGTCCTAGCACGTAATTACTAACTATGCCTACCCATACGTTGAATGATGATCTGTGTTGATGGCTTTTCGCAGTTGTAGTGTGGGGATTCTCATGGGCCCGAACATGACTGTTGCGGTTATTTAGCATTTCGTCTTTGGTGAGATAGGTTTCATCCGTGAAAAGCACGTACGCAGGAAAGTGAGGATACGCTGTAAGGCCGTGCAAGAACTATTGGTTGAACACAATCCGAGGTCGGAAGTCAGCAGAAGTCGAAGTGTACACTTTCTGTTGGTCGCAGGAGTGCTGTGGCATTTCTCTTTATGTTCGCCATACAATACTCTGCAGAATATGCATTTCATGTGCAGGTGATTGAGTGCTGATTGCAGACGCCTCATCCACTCGAGCAAGTACTGTATTTCTAAGTCGGAAATCTGTGTGATTACGAGGATGAGTCAAATGAACACCTTAAATATTTTTTTAAATATTATTTATTGTGCAGAAGTGGTACAAAGCTGTATCACTTTTCAACATAATCTCCCCCACGCTCAATACAAGTCCTCCAGCGCTTACAAATTGCATAAATTCCTTTAGAAAAAAATTCTATTGGTAGACTGCGCAACCACTCATGCACCGCGTGGCGTACCTCTTCATCAGAACGGAACTTCTTTCCTCCCATTGCGTCTTTGACTGGTCCAAACATATGGAAATCACTTGGTGGCGAGGAACGGCGCCATTCCTTGCTCGCTCTCTTCAGGAGTCAGCTGCTGCGGCACCCACCTTGCAGACACTTTGTGAAACTGGAGTACATCATGCACAATGTGGTTTGCTGACCCATAACTAATCTGTAAACATGCTGCAATGTTATTCAGTGTCACTCGGCGGTTTTTCTTCACTATGGCTTCAACTGCTGCAATGTTCTGTGGAGTCACAACTCGTTGTGCCTGACCTGGATGAGGATGGTTCAAATGGCTCTGAGCACTGTGGGACTTAACATCTGAGGTCATCAGTCCCCTAGAACTTAGAACTACTTAAACCTAACTACCCTAAGGACATCACACACATCCATGCCCGAGGCAGGATTCGAACCTGGATGAGGAGCATCTTCCATTGAAGTCACACCATTTGCGAGCTTCCTACTCCATTCGTAGACTTGCTTCTGTGACAAACATTCGTCAGTTAATTTCAATAGGTTTTACACTTTCACTACCAAAAACCGAATAACAGAACGCTGTTCTTCCCTGGTGCAAGTCGCAAGTGGGGCGGCCATCTTTGTACTGATACTGCGACGGCATGTGTGCATCTGCACTATGCTGCCACCTACAGGGCATTCTCCACGCTGTTTGTAGCACGCTTACCAACTTACAGGATAATGGCGCGAAACTTCGATTTGTTATTACAAATTTAAGGTTTTCATTTGAGTCACCCTCGTAGTTGCCCTCCTCGGTCGTTGCCCTGTTTCATTTAACCGTTGGAATAGTCCTGGAAACAAGGTGTGAACTGGATGTATTCTACGCGGGTATTTGGTCCTGTAAAACCTTTTCGCTTCTCTGCTGCTTCCTTTGCATGTCCAAACACGAAAATCATGTCTGCAAGTTTCACCACAGTGTACAACGCCTTTTGAATAGGGTCGATCTACTACAATACTGGTATTGTTCAGCAGAAATGCTCATGCCGTTACACAGTACACCATCTGCATTGTATTAGTGGGTTACTTTCCCAACATCTACACCCAAGTGCTAGTCGCGATTGCCTATCCAACAAACTCAGCAGCTACAATATCGGTACATGTTTTCCATTGTGGATTATAACTTTCGACTCGATCGTTTCCGAACCAGGGTCCCTTATCTCAAATTGATACATTTACTCTTCTCCATCATACCAGAAAGCTTGCAACGTCATCACGGAATCACAATGTAGAAGTCGCTTAGGAATGAAATAAATAGGATGAGCAGGTAAGCCAAGGCATGATGGCTGCGGGTGATGAGGGGAAAGAGTGACAACATCTGTTGAACTGGAATGAACGGTCTAAAGAGTCCAGGATATAGATTGAGAATAAACCGAGGAAAGATGAAAGTAATGAGGAGTAGCAGAAATGAGATCGGCGGTAAACTTCTCAGAACTGGGGCCACGAAGAGAAGGAATGGTTCTACCTCTGAAGCAATACAACACATAACGGGCGAAGTAAGAACGACATAAAAATCAATCTGGCACAGGCAAAGGAGGCATCGCTCGCCAAAAGAAATCTACTTATATCAAACATGGGCCTAAATTTGGAGAAAAATTTTCTTATAATATACGTTTGGGGCACAGCATTGTACAGTAATGAATATGGACTGTGAGAAAACTAGGAAAGAAGAGAATTGAAGCATATGAGATGTGGTGCTATAAAAGGATGTTGAAAACTGGGTGGATTGGTAAAATAAGGAATGAGTAGTGTCTCTGCAGTATTGGCGAAGAAATAAACAAGTGGGAAACACTGACACGAAGAAGGACATCTGTTAAGACATAAGTGAATAACTTCCATGGTTCTAGAGAGAGATTCAAAGGGTAAAAACTGCAGGGAAAGACAGAGATTAGAATGCATTCAACGAATAATTGAGGACGTAGGGTGCAAATGGCATTCTGTGATGAAGAAGATGGCACAAGAGAGGTTTCCTTGGAGGGGGTGCATCAAAAAATAGCTCTGGTGACGGAAAACTGAAGCTCGGTGCAAGAAGTAAGAAATAGAATATCGTTGGGGAAGTAAATCTTTTGAAAAGGTAAAACGGTAGTTGAGAGCAACAAAAAATTTCGATAAATCAGTTGTTGTTGTGGTCTACAGTCCAGAGACTGGTTTGATGCAGCTCTCCATGCTACTCTATACTGTGCAAGCTTCTTCATCTTCCAGTACCTACTGCAACCCACATTCTTCTGAATCTGTTTAGTGTATGATCTCTTGATGCCTCAGAATATGTTCCACCAAGCCCTCGCTCACAAATCTTAAGCCAAAATTGACCTGCTTTCGACGCTACTATGAGCGTCGTCTTCAGAATTAGACTAACTGTACTAAAACATATTAGGTATATAGTACATTAATAAAATTAAAGTTTGTACTGACTCGAAAAGATGCAGTACTTACAAGTCACATATTAAAAAAGATCTAAGCCGGAAAGGCGACGTCATGAACAGTTGTGAGATGGCGAGCCGCTAAGGCCTGCTCGTACTGTGAACAAGGGTTGCAACAAGACTGAGGTGCCCACTATAGAAAGTGTGGGCAAGTAAACACGGTGTTGCTACGAGCGCCATCTAGTAGCCGCAGAAACAACTAGGCTACTGTAGATTCAAAATTAGACGCATGAAATTGTGATGCAGCTGATTCAGGCAAAACGTAAGCATTAATAATAACAGGATGAAGTTACATATTTATCTGCTTTAAATAGAGATACATTTTGTAACGTAAAAAACGTTAGTTATGACATACAAGAAAACAGCAAAGACGTGACAGGAAAACAACATTTTGGTAAACTGCATGGGGAAATCTGAATCAAAGATCAAGCAATGGCTTTATACAGTCATAAAAGTATTTATTTCGCAGCTGCAGCTGTTCGTTGAGAATGAGGCCATCATGACGAGTGACGCATCTCGTGGTCGTGCGGTAGCATTCTCGCTTCCCACGCCCGGGTTCCCGGGTTCGATTCCCGGCGGGGTCAGGGATTTTCTCTGCCTCGTGATGGCTGGGTGTTGTGTGATGTCCTTAGGTTAGTTAGGTTTAAGTAGTTCTAAGTTCTAGGGGACTGATGACCATAGATGTTAAGTCCCATAGTGCTCAGAGCCATGACGAGTGAGATGTTTGAAAATCTCCAATTCCTCTAAGACATCTAACCTACGCCACTTCTTTTCAGTATGCAGAATATTGTTATCACCTATGGCTTTAGTCACGTGTCCAGTAATTAAGAGATGATCGGCAAAGGATGAATTTAAGGGACTGGTGCCGTTCTTTCTCAAAAGATGTTCTTTGTATCTGATGGTAAAAGCACGTCCGGTTTGCCCTATATAATAGGAGGAGCAGGTATCGCAGATGATCTTATAAACGCCAGAACTTTCTGTAGGGGAGCGAATGGATTTCAAATTATGAATGAAGTTTCTCTTTAGATTTTTATTAGTAGAGAAGGCAATATTGCAGTTGTATTTGTTGCGAAGCATGCGCTGAATCTGATAGGAAATGGGTTCTATGAAAGGAATAGAACAACGTTTTTTGGGGGGGTTATTTCAGTGCATGAGGTGTTGAGCGTGGTAGTTCTTGCAGTTTTCTTTTTTAGGATATCGTCCACTATGTTAGGCGTATATTCATTATTGACTGCTATGGTTTTAAGTAAATTAATCTCCTCATTAAACTTTTCTGTTGAAAGTGGTATGGAGGTGGCTCGGTGGACGGCAGAGTGAAAAAAGGCCATTTTTGAGACTGTGGATGAAAAGAGGAAGCAGGCACGATTTGGTCAATATACGTTTCTTTTCGAAAAATATTGAAAGTGATGTTATTGTCTTCTATTGTAAGCGTCAAGTCTAAATAATTTAATTGGCGGTTATCGTATTCGAGTTCAATAGTGAAAGAAATTTTTTCATGGAGGTCGTTAAAAAGTTTAAATATATGATCAATTCTATCAGCGGGTCTGTTATAGGTGACTAGAATATCATCAACGTATCTTGTGTAAGAAAGGATACCTAGTGAAGCGGCTGAGGCACGGTTAAACAGCTTTTTTTCCAAGGAATTTCGCAGCTGCGAAATAAAAATTTTTTAACTGTATAAAGCCATTGCTTGATCTTTGATTCAGATTTCCTCATGCAGTTTAACGAAATGTTGTTTTCCTGTCACATCTTTGCTGTTTTCTTGTATGTCATAACTAACGTTTTTTACGTTACAAAATGTATCTATATTTAAAGCCGATAAATATGTAACTTCATCCTGTAATTGTTAATGTTTACGTTATGCCTGAATCAGCAATTTCAAGTTTCTAATTTTGAATCTACAGTAGCCTAGTTGTTTCTGCGGCTACTAGATGGCGCTCGTAGCAACACCGTGTTTACTTGCCCACACTTTCTATAGTGGGCACCTCAGTCTTGTTGCAACCCTTGTTCACAGTACGAGCAGCCGTTAGCGGCTCGCCATCTCACAACTGTTCATGACGTCGCCTTTCCGGCTTAGATCTTTTTTAATATGTGACTTGTAAGTACTGCATCTTTTCGAGTCAGTACAAACTTTAATTTTATTAATGTACTATATACCTAATATGTTTTAGTACAGTTAGTCTAATTCTGAAGACGACGCTCATAGTAGCGTCGAAACCAGGTCAATTTTGACTTATATTTGTGACCGAGGGCTTATTTGTTCCAATATAATTCTGACACGGTCACTGAACCTTAGCAGCTACGTCCAAAATTTTAATTGAGTGAAGATTTTTAATGGCAAGTGTGATGATTTTGATAGGGCATGTACCAGTAGGCACACGTCCTGTTTTTAGATGCATGTGCCTTGGGAGTAGGATGCCAACTCTAAACTGTGCAGAATAAACGTTGGTCCAATCGCCTAGGTTATATCAACACAGCTGGTTTTAGAGAGAAGCTTGACTGTCATAGATACGAATAAGAGTGTAGTACACGATAAACTTGAAATTGCGAGATCGACACTCCGTGTGAACCCTCCTGCAATCCCTTGATGACGTAAGTATGCTTGCATGTGAGACCAGCTAGACAGAAGTTGTGTGTGGTATGTTTTTAAAATATGAGGGACATGGTCACATGACATGCAACATGAAAGTTAAAAACAAAGACGAAGTAATTTTTGGCGCAGTTCTAAATTTATTGGCGTACTACTGACGGCTCGTGAGTATACACTTTGGATGCTTACATTTTTTTTTTTTTTTAATTCAGATAAACTTGAAGTGTACATAGCATCTGTTGTATAACAGTTATGGTTATGAACAAATTTACACCACAGTAGCCACTGTCAATAATAATAATAATAATAACAACAATAACCTCCCACGTAATTTTACCATATAGTGAGTGAATTGGCATATCTGAGGAGTGTGCTAGGGTCTAACAGGACTAACGCCAACTGCCAAGCGAACAAAGATTAACGTGTGCTACTACACAGCGGCATTGACGTAAACTTGTAGTCGATTGGTAAGGCCTAGTTGTGCACGCCACGAACCGTGTACGTTGTTTATAAAATCTCTATGTATTTGACCGTTAATGCAATTACGTCATGCCAGCTGCCCATGCGCAAAAGCTCCTTAAAACTTGCACAAGTGAAAATGTGCTCGCGACCCTGCTGCCAAGTTTCACAGTCTAGAGGAGCAGCAATGTAGCATAGCGCCGTAGATTTAAGTGCCGTACATTTCATATTATCACATCTAAGTTACCTTTAACAACACTCAAAGGAAAATAACCAACAAATCTACACGGTGTCAAAAGATGTGTTCACGTGTTCTTACACAGCAGACGCCACTTGCAACGGTACTTTCGCGTTCTCGTCAATACGGTACCAGAACGTTTAAGTTCTACCACTGTAAAGACGGAAGATCAGCGATTCGGAATGTCAGAACTGTGCAGTAAGTAGCGGCAGGAACACCACCACAAAATCGCGCAGCACCAACACTCCAAACCATCGACTCTCGGAGAGAGATTTTAACCGTGTTCAACCCAGTGGTAAAGTATCGAACTATTTTTCTCCGAATCATACAGTTTGTGGGAAAATCAGTGAGAATAATTACTTTTGGAAACCTTTTATCAGACAAAGCCTGTTATAACAATAAACTGTTTCGCTTAATAAAACGGCCGCCAGCCCAAACTGGGCACAGTGTCTGCACAAAAAGCTGAAGTCAATTTTCGACACTGAATAAATAACCACTTTCACTTACTACGGTCACTTGGCAGTAAGTACTATTAATCCCACTTTCTGTTACTTATGGAATTCATCACTATACTTCAGTAATTATTTAAAGAAGACACACATGTTTCAACAAGGATACAAAAAAATATGAAACTCATAGCTATCATTCATATGACCAAAACTATTATTTAACACCAATATTCGTGTGGCTTTCTTTGACATGGAGAAGCAACACGAACAATTACTGTAAAGATTGTTGCGGTTAAACAATTATGTTACTTTACTTTCAGAAATACAATTGAAAAGTTTTCCTCATGGTCCCGCAAAGCGGTGGCCCTCAAACTGATACGAGCAAACTTTAGTATTTAATAATGATTTTCAGAATTTAGTACCAAAACAGTACTATTGCCAGTAATTTACTATTATTCAAGCTTCAATAAACATCAGGATACTCGGAATAAATTCGTTTAGGTAAGGAACCTACTTAGGTAAATGACATAGGAAAGTCACGGTTAAACACAAAGGTACATTTAACACTTATATTCCACTGATTGAAGATGGATGGTTCATACTGTCATACACTTCTAAATAAAGTACTTTGCCTGTTACTGATGTCGAAGGTGGCGTGAGGCGGTGCTGTGTAGTAACATTACGCAGGTACGGCTCTTGATGTACATAGCTCTGTCTTCCTCTTGGTGGCGATGATAAAATTGCAAATTTTTGAGCTATTAATTTATTGCCGTAGTGCGCCAATCATGTAGAACACGTCCGAGGCCAAAACCCATTCTTGCAGATAAATTCGGGGCCTCTAGTGCTTGACCAACGTAATGCATGTTCACCACTTGCAGTGCAGCTACCGACTGTATGAGCCACTTGCGCGCCAATTCTCACTCGCGCGCCCCACCGCCTTTTCCACACAGAACGGAGTTCCGTTCTACCTATGATCCCTACACCTTTTCAATTTACACTTCTGCTTACAAAAAAACCAGGTATGACCCATCTACAATTGCATGACAGCATATAAATACAAAATTGACATAATTAATTACAGCTGTACTTGAAATATTACATAATGATTTACAAAATATGTTTTAATACATTTATTCCACCTACGTCAAAGAGGTTATTTTAACCAGATAAAATACACTTAACAAAAGCTTACTCTCGTTATAGTATTTGCTTAATTTTTCAAAATTATTATCGAAAAAAAAAATTTAACATATACAGATTAATAGCAGTATTATATTTACAATAGCATTACACACTGGACTACAGAAACAATTTCATGCGTGTATTGACGTCTACAAAATACAAATTTGAAATAACGCAGACATGTAACAAAACTGATGCCACTTGCACAATGAAAGTGCCGCTGCGCGGCCGTGTCTCACGGCTGCGGGCAGTTGCAGTCGGCGGGCGGTGAACGGACGCGCCGTGGGGAGGGAGACGGCCGCGGAAGACGCGGGGGCAGCCCGACGGGTCATTACCTACTCAGAGCCGAGAGGAAGCCTTTCATTCTGCGCAAGATCAGCTCAATCGCAGCTCCGCGGGCAGCGCCACTTCAGGACAACCGGAGCCCCCGCGCGTCAGTTAACGCACGCACGGCTGACGACGCTGCGGCACTGATTTATTTTCCAGAGTCTTTCTGCAAGGACGGCGAGACGAAAATTACTTAGCCTGTCACAAAGATGACGCTGGCATCATGGTTTTACTCCATACCTGATTTACTTTTCCACATAGTCGCCGTTCACATCTATACACTTTCTGTAACACTACACTAGCATAGAAGTATGCCGCCTGAGAATTGAACCAGTTGATGACGTCAGTTTTGAGTCAATAGGCGTTTTGAAATTGTTGTCCACCCAGACACTTTTTCATATGCAAAGAGAGAAAATAGTCACTCAGTGCAAGATGGATACTGTTACGGTTTTGAATCTTCTCCTTGGTTTTGGCGTGAGGGCGTGAGTTGACGTGAAGGAGGATTATGCCAGACGACAGTTCCCCGCGGTAGGTTGTCCATAGGAATGGTGCTCACTTCCGAGCCGGTGTCGGTCGGTAAGTATTGACTCGCTGAGTAGTAAAACACATACAATCTACTACTGCCCTTCAGAGAGGGGACAAAACTACTTTGGCCAATATGTCTGAGCTCTGCGTGACTCCGTTGTGCACTGTGATCAGAGGCGCCGACTTGAAAATATTTTTTTTTAGGCGGGGGGGGGGGGCAAGAATCATTTTATTAGGTACTACATCTGACAGATAACTTTGCATTTCCATCTACATGTTCGACACTCCAAACCAGTCCTATCTGCAGATGACACCAGTGTATTGATTGAAGGTGGTAATAGAAAGGCACTTTGGATGCATGCTTAAGTCAAATGGTTCAAATGGCTCTGAGCACTATGGGACTTAACATCTGAGGTCAATAGTCCCCTAGAACTTAGGACTACTGAAACCTAACTAACCTAAGGACATCACACACATCCATGCCCGAGGCAGGATTCGAACCTGCGACCGTAGCGGTCACGCGGTTCCAGACTGAAGCGCCTAGAACCGCATGGCCACACCGACCGGCTGCTGAAGTCACAAATGAAAAGATTTCAGAGTGGTTTGTGAGGAATAAGCTACTGATTAACCCCTAAAAAAAAAGAAAAACAACGCCACCCTACAATTCCACACACAACAAAATTAAAAAGCCATTAAAACCAAATATTTCTTTGGAAAACCAAAAAATTAAGTGTCACTGAGACAAAAGTGCTTTGTTTACCTACAAGACAATCTGAAATGGAATGCCCACATCACATTCTTAAATTCTAAGCTATCTAAAATGACCTATGCAATGAGAATTGTATGGAACAATACAAGTGCTGAAGGGGAGAGGTGCATTATGCATGCATACTTTCCCTTTTGAGTTATGACATCATATTCTTGGGAAATTCCCCTCACAGCATAACAACTTTCAAGAAACAAAAAAAGATTGTGAGGATAATGAAAAATGCAAACAGCTGAAAATCATGCACGATTGGCTGGCGACTAGCCCCTATCCCTCGACTCGCTAAAACGTCAGTCACAATGTCATTTCAGTCGTAGTATAGGTCAGTAGTGGTACAAAACAAATACATAAATAAAGTTGAAACATACCTTAATTTTTGATGGCAAATGTACTCCTCCTCAAATCATTCCTGCATATGAACTCATCACATATGGCATCAAGGTCGAGTTTCGTCGATTCATCTCTATGGGCGTTGAGAAGGGCGATGGCATTAAGACGATCCTGCCTCATTATAGAACGAAGATATGTTTTCACTCTCCGCAGACAAGAAAACGATCGCTCAGCGGTGCAGGACGTTACCGGAATCGTCAGCACTACACGTATGAATTTCACTAGTTCAGGCAGTAGATCAAACAGGTGGTTTTCCTGTTTTAGATATTTCACTATTTCATCCAGCGAACTAATATTCGCAGAATCACTACTTTGGATAATCTCATGAAACATGCTTCGGTGGAGAAGCAAGCGTTCTTTGTCTATATCTGATTCGTAGAAAGATAAAATATCGAATGAATGTTTGTTATCACCAAGAAGAAATTGTTCAATTGGATTTACAAACATGAATGATTGAATTTTGAACCGCGAGTCCAAGAAGCTGATGGATGTATCCATTGTTTCATAATACAATCTTCTATATTTGTCACATACTTCAGTGAATGTTTCTACAGATGAATTGATGGAGTCATCGTATTTCTTAGGGACTTTTCTTCTACGGGGTAATTTTGAGGAATCAACATCCATATCTTGACATTTTGAAGTTACTTCACCCCAGAATGATTCAAAATTGTTTCTCATAAATTTAATAGAAGTTACAAGAGTGGAAATCATCTTACTGGCCTCCTCTAAGTGTAGGAATTTCCTCTGTAGTGCTATGTTTACGATATCAATGTGACCAAACAGTTTTACCAAAAGTTATAACATGAAAAAGAAATCATATGTCTGCTTATTAATCAAAAAGCCGTTTGCTTTGGCCCCAGTGTCTGAATTGTCATTTCTTGAAACATTTAGAAAAAATTCCTGAAGTTCTGTATAGTTGGACAAAACTGAAGACATTGCCAAGTATCTTACGGCCCACTTTGTAGGACAGAGTGGTTTCAAATTTGTAGAGGCATCTGCCTTCAAGTGAGCAAAAAGATCTAATCTTTTAGGTGAATCTCTCACAAAATGTATTAAGTCCTTCATAACATTCAATGCATTTCGACGTTCTGGAACTGCTTTCACAATGTCTTGTAGTGCTAGATTTAAACAGTGTGCAAGGCAGTGCACAAACATAGCTCTCTTCTCCATTTCCATAAACTTTGCCTGGACACCATTATATAATCCTGGCCATGTTAGCTGAACCGTCAAAGCATTGGCCCCTACAATTAGATGTAGACAAATCAAATCGCCTTAAAATGTCGATAATTATATCAAACAGAGCCTTAGCTGTGGTATTTTGTATTGAGTATAGCCCTAAAAAATATTCTTCTATCTCTAGCGAAGCATCAACAAATCTTATACAGATACTAAATTGCTCTTTGGTGGCTATGTCCGTAGTTTCATCTGCTATTATTGCAAAATACTCTGCACTCTTGATATCCTCCGATAATTTTCTAAGAAGTGTATGACTTAAAATGGCCAAAATTTCGTTTTGCACATCATGGGATGTCCATTTGTAAGTTTCGCGCTGTAGCCATATTAAAAGTAGCTGGTTATCTTCACATCGAAGGCGTAATAAATTTTCAAAGTTACTTGTTTCATCAGTATGCCCACGTATTGCAAGCCTCTGCACTGCTAAATAACGGAGGGAAGATATGATTTTTAGTAAACAAGCTCGGTTTTCTTTCATTTGTGTCAGTTTATCTTTGGAAATCTGGCTACATACATTGACATTCGATTTTAAGGATTTGAATTTTAGTACAGCTTCTCTGTGGCAGCCCGATACTTCATGTACTTTCAACTTTTCTACCCCTTTCTTCCAGTTCGAAAAATCAGTTTCCATGAAAGTTTTTTCGATTTTGTGAGAAAACTGAAAACGATTTTCTTCAAACATTTGTCTGCAAATTTTGCAAAAAATAACATCTTTTACCTTATTGTAATCGATCCTTGCAAACTGCTGTTTCCAAGAGGGCTGATAACATCGTTGTTTTTTCCGGGAACAGTGTTTTTTGTCACCGCCACTATCTGTGTCTTTGTTGTCACACACAGCACCAGTAACACTGGGTCTAGCTTCACCATCGCTAACACTTGCCACATTGTCACATATCTTCTTAATTATAAACTTGTTCATTTTAAATGGACCTTAAGGGACGAAAGATTAACAACTGAACCGAGTTACAGTGAGACTAACTGACGACTGGCGATGCCCAGCTTCGGAATATTAACGTTCGCTTCCAACATTAGCTGTGGCCTGCGTACTAGTTCTAGCAGCCAAAGCGCTGCTAGCTCATGGTGAGCTTTCGTTCTCCGCATACCTCTGTATAGTAAAAGTGTGCGAATAGTACAGATGCAGGGGACAAACCCTGTCACGACAGTTCGTCATATGCAGAGGTTGGAGGAGTAGCAGTAAGGAATACGCAATAGCTCGTAAAATCGGTATTTTTTCCTACATAATCATTACATACTATTCTGCAAAAATGTATGTGTAAGTTTTAACAAATTTCCCAGTAAAGGTTCAAATGGTTCAAATGGCTCTGAGCACTATGGGACTTGACATCTACCGAGCGAGGTGGCGCAGTGGTTAGCACACTGGACTCGCATTCGGGAGGACGACGGTTCAATCCCGCGTCCGGCCATCCTGATTTAGGTTTTCCGTGATTTGCCTAGATCACTTCACGCAAATGCCGGGATGGCTCCTTCGAAAGGGCACGGCCGATTTCCTTCCCCATCCTTCCCTAATCCGAGCTTGTGCTCCGTCTCTAATGACCTCGTTGTCGACGGGACGTTAAACACTAATCTCCTCCTCCTCCACTTAACATCTGTGGTTATCAGTCCCCTAGAACTTAGAACTACTTAAACCTAACTAACCTAAGGACATCACACACATCCATGCCCGAGGCAGGATTTGAACCTGCGACCGTAGCACCCAGTAAAGGATGAGGAAGGGGGTGAGATCAGTGATAAATGCATGTTTGAATATGGGGGGGGGGGGGAGGCGGCGAGGACCCTACTTTTAACCTATGGGGGGGGGCACAAAGTACCTTGCCCCCCCCTCCCCCCTAAGTTGGCGCCACTGACTGTGATCCAAATCGCAACTTGCATTTGGAGGTGGCAGGGAATGGAGCAGTTCCGTGCCCGACTGTGTTAGGGAGCGTGAAACCAACACAGCCAAGGTTGCGTTGGCTAGACTGTATGAGGCATGTTATTGTTTGCCGCGGGAGTGATTGTTGCGGTTGGCCATAAGTCAGCCTCCCCATGACTCACTCTCGTGAGTGTACGGCATCACTTCGATCACGTCAACTGCTAGCGGCTGCTGGCAGCGTCGTGCTTCAGGAATGTACTGGTGGCGGTCATTGTTTTCCATTATGTTTGTGTATTTTCGATACTGTAGAACAGCAGAGTGTCTGTCAGCCAGAACTCTACATCTATCTACATCTACATCCATACTCCCCAAGCCACCTGACGGTGTGTGGCGGAGGGTACCCTGAGTACCTCTATCGGTTCTCCCTTCCATTCCAGTCTCGTATCGTTCGTGGAAAGAAGGATTGTCGGTATGCTTCTGTGTGGGCTCTAATCTCTCTGATTTTATCCTCATGGTCTCTTCGCGAGATATACGTAGGAGGGAGCAATATACTGCTTGACTCTTCGGTGAAGGTAAGTTCTCGAAACTTTAACAAAAGCCCGTACCGAGCTACTGAGCGTCTCTCCCGCAGAGTCTTCCACTGGAGTTTATCTATCATCTCCGTAACGCTTTCGCGATTACTAAATGATCCTGTAACGAAGCGCGCTGCTCTCCGTTGGATCTTCTCTATCTCTTCTATCAACCCTATCTGGTACGGATCGCACACTGCTGAGCAGTATTCAAGCAGTGAGCGAACAAGCGTACTGTAACCTACTTCCTTTGTTTTCGGATTGCATTTCCTTAGGATTCTTCCAATGAATCTCAGTCTGGCATCTGCTTTACCGACGATCAACATTATATGATCATTCCATTTTAAATCACTCCTAATGCGTACTCCCAGATAATTTATGGAATTAACTGCTTCCAGTTCCTGACCTGCTATTTTGTAGCTAAATGATAAGGGATCTATCTTTCTATGTATTCGCAGCACATTACACTTGTCTACATTGAGATTCAATTGCCATTCCCTGCACCATGCGTCAATTCGCTGCAGATCCTCCTGCATTTCAGTACAATTTTCCATTGTTACAACCTCTCGATACACCACAGCATCATCTGCAAAAAGCCTCAGTGAACTTCCGATGTCATCCACAAGGTCATTTATGTATATTGTGAATAGCAACGGTCCTATGACACTACCCTGCGGCACATCTGAAATCACTCTTACTTCGGAAGACTTCTCTCCATTGAGAATGACATGCTGCGTTCTGTTATCTAGGAACTCTTCAATCCAATCACACAATTGGTCTGATAGTCCATATGCTCTTACTTTGTTCATTAAACGACTGTGGGGAACTGTATCGAACGCCTTGCGGAAGTCAAGAAACACAGCATCTACCTGTGAACCCGTGTCAATGGCCCTCTGAGTCTCGTGGACGAATAGCGCGAGCTGGGTTTCGCACGACCGTCTTTTTCGAAACCCATGCTGATTCCTACAGAGTAGATTTCTAGTCTCCAGAAAAGTCATTATACTCGAACATAATACGTGTTCCAAAATTCTACAACTGATCGACGTTAGAGATATAGGTCTATAGTTCTGCACATCTGTTCGACGTCCCTGCTTGAAAACGGGGATGACCTGTGCCCTTTACCAATCCTTTGGAACGCTACGCTCTTCTAGAGACCTACGGTACACCGCTGCAAGAAGGGGGCAAGTTCCTTCGCGTACTCTGTGTAAAATCGAACTGGTATCCCATCAGGTCCAGCGGCCTTTCCTCTTTTGAGCGATTTTAATTGTTTCTCTATCCCTCTGTCGTCTATTTCGATATCTACCATTTTGTCATCTGTGCGACAATCTAGAGAAGGAACTACAGTGCACTCTTCCTCTGTGAAACAGCTTTGGAAAAAGACATTTAGTATTTCGGCCTTTAGTCTGTCATCCTCTGTTTCAGTACCATTTTGGTCACAGAGTGTCTGGACATTTTGTTTTGTTCCACCTACCGCTTTCACATAAGACCAAAATTTCTTAGGATTTTCTGCCAAGTCAGTACATAGAACTTTACTTTCGAAGTCATTGAACGCCTCTCGCATAGCCCTCCTCACACTACATTTCGCTTCGCGTAATTTTTGTTTGTCTGCAAGGCTTAGGCTATGTTCATGTTTGCTGTGAAGTTCCCTTTGCTTCCGCAGCAGTTTTCTAACTCGGTTGTTGTACCACGGTGGCTCTTTTCCATCTCTTACGATCTTGCTTGGCACATACTCATCTAACGCATATTGTACGATGGTTTTGAACTTTGTCCACTGATCCTCAACACTATCTATACTTGAGACAAAACTTTTGTGTTGAGCCGTCAGGTACTTTGTAATCTGCTTTTTGTCACTTTTGCTAAACAGAAAAATCTTCCTACCTTTTTTAATATTTCTATTTACGGCTGAAATCATCGATGCCGTAACCGCTTTATGATCGCTGATTCCCTAATTTGCGTTCCATCGTTTCGTCTTCATATGAAACCATTGCCATTTGCACTACTGTCCATTAAAATTGCTACACCACGAAGATGGCGTGCTACAGACGCGAAATTTAACTGACAGGAAGAAGATGCTGTGATATGCAAATGATTAGCTTTTCAGAGCATTCACACAAGGTTGGCGCCGGTGGCGACACCTACAACGTGCTGACATGAGGGAAGTTCCCAACCGATTTCTCATATACAAACAGCAGTTGACCGGCGTTGCCTGGTGAAACGTTGTTGTGATGCCTCGTGTAAGGAGGAGAAATGCGTACCATCACGTTTCCGACTTTGATAAAGGTCGGATTGTAGCCTAACGCGAATGCGGTTTATCGTATCGCGACATCGCTGCTCGCGTTAGTCGAGATCCGATGACTGTTAGCTGAATATGGAATCGGTGGGTTCAGGAGGGTAATACGGAACGCCGTGCTGGATCACAACGGCCTCTTATCACTAGCAGTCGAGATGAGAGGCATCTTATCCGCATGGCTGCAACGGATCGTGCAGCCACGTCTCGATCCCTGAGTCAAGATATGGGGATGTTTGCTAGACAACAACCATTTGCACGAACAGTTCGACGACGTTTGCAGCAGCATGGACTATCAGCTTGGAGACCATGGCTGCGGTTACCCTTGACGCTGCATCACAGACAGGAGCGTCTGCGATGGTGTAGTCAACGACGAACCTGGGTGCACGAATGGCAAAACGTCATTTTTTTCGGATGAATCCAGGTTCTGTTTACAGCATCATGATGGTCGCTTCAGTATTTGGTGACATCGCGGTGAACGCACATTGGAAGCGTGTAGTCGTCATCGCCATACTGGCGTATCACCCAGCGTGATGGTATGAGGTGCCATTGGTTACACGTCTCGGTCACCTCTTTGGGGGATTGACGGCACTTTGAACAATGGACGTTACATTTCAGATGTGTTACGACCTGTGGCTCTACCCTCCATTCGATCCCTGCGAAGCTCTACATTTCAGCAGGATAATGCACGACCGCATGTTGCAGGTCCTATACGGGCCTTTCTGGATACAGAAAATGTTCGACTGCTGTCTTGGCCAGCACATTCTCCAGGTCTCTCACCAACTGAAAACGTCTGGTGAATGGTCGCCGAGCAACTGGCTCGTCGCAATACGCCAGTCACTATTCTTGATGAACTGTGGTATCGTGTTGAAGCTGCATGGGCACCTGCACCTGTACGCGCTATCCAAACTCTGTTTGACTCAATGCCCAGGCGTATCAAGGCCGTTATTACGGCTAGAGGTGGTTGTTCTGGGTACTGATTTCTCAGGATCTATGCACCCAAATTGCATGAAAATGTAATCACATGTCAATTCTAGTATAATATATTTGTCCAATGAATACCCGTTTATCATCTGCATTTCTTCTTGGTGGAGCAATTTTAATGGCCCGTAGTGTATATCTGTGTCCGAGCTCGTGGTCTCGCGGTAGAGTTCTCGCTTCCCGGCCACGGGATCCCAGGTTCGATTCCCGGCGGGGTCAGAGATTTTCACCTGCCTCGAGATGTCTGGTAAGGCAATAGTAAACCAGTAAACGACCCCCACTAGGACCTTGCCTAGTACTTGGGTGCGGGCCTCCCACATCATCCCCTACGCTCTGTTACGGAGTATGGGACTTCATCATCTATATCTGTGGCGGCAGTTTGATGAGCTATAGCGTCCATATCGTCGTCTAGCAAGAGGTACAAGTCGATCGAAGTACGGAGATGCCTCCATAGCAGGGATGGTGTTCTGTTGCCCAATGTGTCCTCGTAAATCACGTGTGGCATGTGTTGCTCCACTGTCTTTGCGAGCGGGTGGAGAGACGTCTCTTTCGCGGACTGGAATTTGCTGTCAGCTAGTAGTGCTAGTATGATGTTCCTCATAATAAGTAAGTGCTCTCCTACGTTACTTAATGAGACGACAAACTACTTGGAAGTGTTGTCGAAGATTCCATAGCTTTGTAGGATTAAGTCACTGGTCGTGAATCACGTTGCCAGATATTCTGAATGGAATGGCGGTAGTTTGGAATGAAAACTTTGTTGCACATATGCTCCATAGAAATTTTATTGTTGATGTGCTGGGACATGTGGTCTGAGGGCGGTGGTGGACATGATCACTGGGCACCACGCTCGGTGCGAACGGCAAACCGATAGTCTTCTCAGTTGGTTTAGCCAGCTGGACCCAGCATGATATTACGAATGGATTCGGCTGGGTTGTGCCCGACGTGGACGGATCGGTCAAAGCAAATGATGTGCTCCTGTGTTTGCATGAAATAGTTTGTGTAACATTGTCTTGTTGGCAGGAGGAAATATTGCCCTCTTCACCGAAATCAATGAGCAGGTCAGAAGCCGTCACACACTGTTCGCGCACACATGCATAATTGTTGTAGTTGATGGTGTAGGAGGATATGTCTATAATTAAATGTCTTGAATTGGAAGTTGTGATACTTCTGGATACAGTCCTACAATACCAATATTTAGGTCCCAATCGCAGTGTAATTAAATCGGCTTCCTTCAGAGTATTTTTTATACAGAATTGTTCTCCATTTTTGTTTTACTAATCAGTTATGACAGTAACTTGTATCTTTTATTTTTTCTGAGAGGCGATGACGTATGAATTGTTTGTCGGATCTTGTGTAGACCTTCGGTCGCCTTGCACTTATATGGACTTCTTTCCCTTGATGCAGAATTCTTTTTCTCTGAGGTTCTTTTGGGATACAACTACAAATAATTTCTGATACATATTTTTCTCTTATGTAACCACTTGTTGTTTCACGACATGAAAGTACACATTTTTAGTACTAACTTCGCAACAGGACGAACAATTGCAGTTATACATAATATGGGTCGACATTGCCTCCCATCTCCATATTGCCCCACTAACTGAAGACTCATGACTGACAGTCCGTGACCTCTTGTCTGGGCGCAACAACCACAAGAGAAACTCAGCTCAGAGAGATATACCTATTTTATTCAAAGACTACTCTTAACTCGCTCTTAATCCGTGACAGCACACACACACACACACACACACACACACACACACACACACACACACACACACACACACACACACACAGGGTGATTATAATTAAAGTTAAACTTTTAAAACGCTGTAGAAATAACACCACTGGTCACAATGACGTCAAATTGCAACGAAATATTATCGGGGAAGGGGGAAAACGTATGGCAAAAGAAAAAAAAATAGTGTGAAAATTGATCAATTGATGGCGCTGTATGTGCCAGAATACGTAAATGAAAACACCTGTCATGCGCACGACCCATTGAAGTTGTTATAAACACGCCGGGTACACGGCTTTTCCTCCTTTCGCGTCTGCGTCGTTCTCCATGACTGTCTCATTGCAGGATCGCCCTCTGCTTGTAAAGCTGTATTACAGTATTATCTACTGTGCACACGTCGCTCTGCAGAAGTTCCGGATACTGAAGGATTTGAAAAAAGGCATTGGTCCAATGACTGCCACGAGTCTGGAGAAAATGATTCGGAAATTTGAAAAGTCGGGTTCTTTAGGTGTGCAACCTGGTAGAGGGAGGAAACGAACTGATTCGACGTCAGTGGAAGCAGTGTCCGCAACAATGCACGGGGAGACGGGTGGTGGTGTGCAGACGTGTAGTGCGCAGAGAATTGCCCGCACATTGGACATAACCGTGAGTACGGTGCGTAAAATCCTAATTCTTTGCTATCCATTCAGAATAACCCATGTGCACGCGTTGCTTCCTGTTGACCTGCCAGCAAGAGCCCCTCTGCTTTAGAATTTCTTGCTCGCATGGAAGTGGACAATGATTGGCCGTGGAAGATTTTGTAGACAGACGAAGCCCACTTCCATCTGACAGGATATGTCAAATACACAGAATTGTCAAATATGGGCAACGGAAAATCCACACGCAAATCAACCAGTACCACTTCATCCTGAAAAGGTCATTGTGTGGTGCGGGTTTACAGCGTCATTTATCATAGGACCATATTTTTTTCGAAGAGACGTGCTTTCGGTACTGTTACCTGTAAGCGCTATGAGTGTCTTTCGCGCAACCACGTCATTCCAGCCCTCCAACAGCGTGGATGTTTGGATAGGATCATTTTTCTGCAAGATGGCGCACATCTGCACATTGCAAATCCAGTTAAGCAGCTGTTGAAGCGCCATTTCGGAAATCTAGAATTATCAGCCGCCATGTCTCTACAGCTTGGCTTTCCAGATCATCTGATCTTAATCGTGTGACTTCTGACTGCGGGGCTATCTGAAAGGTGTTGTGTTCAGTGTTCCGATTGCAAACTTAGCATTGCATTGAAGGCACGCATTGCGTAACACATGTTGAACGTGACACCGGAAATACTTCGATCAGTTATGATACATGCTGTTTCTCGATTTCAACTTGTTGCAGAAAACGGTGGACAGCATATTGAACGAACATGTTTTGCGTCTGTCATATAGAAATTAATATTCCGATTTGATGCTGATTGATGCTTTTTATGCGGTTTTTGGCCTCGGGACAATTAAAAACGGATTTTTCGCATCCGATGTGATATGACCTTGCCGTGGTGGATGGGCTCACGTAACTAACAGTATCATACCTGCACGCCCATGCACACTGAGTACTACGGTTTGTTTAACGTCAAACATACACCTTAGGCATTGCATGATTCGTTTGTCATTTGTAGTCGACCACTATTGAATTATGATGCTTACAGCTAAATTTTGTAACAATTTTTGTTTTCTGCCATACGTTTACCGCATTCTCCGATAATATTCCGTTGCAATTTGACGTCATTCTGACCAGTAGTGTTATTTCTACAGTGGTTTGGAAGTTTAACTTCAGTTATAATCACCCACTATATATCTGTACACTATTTCATTTCATTGAGAAAATAAAACTAATTAAAGGAAGAATTGTGTAGATAATTTGTTCTTCAGATCCAGATAATTATTTCTTATCATTGCGATCTAGAGTCCCACTTCAGTAGTACACCACGATAGCGCGTCACTTACACGTTTCACACATCACATAGGCTGATCCAGGTAGGAGAAAATATTATGGAATCACTCCAGGAGTCACCGTTCTGTCCAAGTTATTCATAAAGGCGGCGATCGTGGCCGGTTCCATTGTCGAAGCAAAAACAATCCGACGAAATAAACTTATTATCTTGAAGTAATTGCTGCTGTTCATTCCAGGGTCATAACTGTAGGAATTCCAGGTGGGAATGCTCGCTCGTAGATGCGGAAAGCAGATAAATGCTATTAACCCTCGTTCGGGCGCGCCTGTGCATTAAGTGCGCCAATCACAAAAAACAGTGTTTTGTACCATTACATCGTCCTTTTACAACTGCGAGCCTGTACCTATTTCTTCATTACTGCTTCTGCTAACACAGTGATAAGCTGTGTTGTCATACGTCCAAGTGAGCAGCAGTAATATAAATTAAACAGAAAGCTAGGTAACAAAATACTTACAATGCGTGCAAAAAATGACCTAGATTCCGAGCTAGCAGCACAGTCCCACGCTGAGGCAGTTATCTACGTGGTAACTAGTAATCAGCTAAACGGATAGCAGGGATTTGATGTAACTGCGGTATTTAATGCTTCGAATGTAACATTAGTGTAGGGTAACACTTTTATGCCACAATAGAGCGATATAATGAAAGTTTCTCTTATCATTGTTTAATTAAACAGTGATTTAGCTTATATAAGGTAAGTTTTTGTTATCGTTCTTTAATTACACTAAGATGAAAGTATGATTTTACTCATACATGTTTACCTTGGTAACATAAAGACAGCTCTTCCTTACATGTGTGCAAAGTGCGCCGCGTGCCCACTTGTGTTATAGAAATGGGCGCACCTGCTAGAGGGTTGACGTTTATTGATAACAGGAACATACACAACAAATGTGTGTGCTCGACACAATATTGTAAACAGTGAATTGCAGTTGAAACAAGTTCTTTATTCACAAGCTAGATCAGTGAATTTCCACCAGCTTAAGTGGGTAACAATGAAAAGAGTGCATGAACAGCACTCTGCCTGAATGAGTTCCATGTGAAGGACATCTCAAAATTTCGCAAATGAAAACACTGATAAAATACCATGGAAGTAAAAAAAAAAGAAGGGAATTGTCAATACATCACAAACTTGAAGCCGGCATCCGCCATCTTACATAGGCCAAAACATTAGGTTCATCGCATTTATACCTCCACGGCTCACCACAGTGGTACTTCTCCACGATATCACTCTGACACGCCTGTGCCCAATTTGACTACTGGGGATTTCTGTCGGATTTTGTGATCCTATCCCAAATAGCATCTGGTGCGTTGATTGTGTGGAGACGTAGTTGTTTCATCAAAAATGCCAGCTTGCGTCATTTACAGGTGTACTAATCGATCAGTTCGTAATCTTAAGTTCAAAGGAATCACATATCATTTGTAAGTGGAGCTGCTCAAGAAATATTTTCTTTTGTATATATGAATTACGGTTACACTGTGTACTTTTATTCTTTCCTGTGTTTTTCATTGTCTTCCAAACCACAAATGCCCTGACATCTGAGCCACTCTGTATCAACGGCCTCGTCACCGCACAACAAATGACTTATAAAGAGTCCACGCAAAATACGGTGGCTGGTAGATGCGCAGTCGGCAGGGCACGCGTGGGGAGAGTAGTAGTGGTGGGGTTAGAGGCAGGCACTGTAGAGGAAATGTCGAGCCCTGAAGGGGTAATGCCATTCTAAACTGAAGCTCACATTTTTTTGTACATATTAAGTGGAGCCTCTCCACACCCACACTTGCATGGTGACCATACAAAAAGATCTGTCACCTCTGCTTTGGTTAGTATCTAAAATAATTCCGCTGAAAATGTAGCGATTTATTTTCACCATGTCTAACTTTCAGAGAAACGTCAAGTGTGGCGAATTTTGAGTAAAACTTACACAGCTCTCTTCTTGCCATGTTGAAATTTGCTTCCATTGCCAGAACACAGAGAAGTTTACAAAATGTCACCTCAGTAACATGTACACACATAATTCCAAGAGAATTCTGAAACAACAGTTTATTAAGTTTATTAAGTGAGGAACTGAGGAAAAGTAGGATCAGTAGCTAATGAAAAAGCACATCCTCAATACAAAATACATGTGTAATGTGTTCAGTTATGTTGTTCCCAAGCTCATAGCATTTCTTGTTTCACCAGCTGTCGATGGCACTTAAAAATTAAATTCTTTCATGAAAAAGGTCTGCAATTAATAGAATAACATGGTAATGAAGTTTTGCATAATAACCGTATGGTAAAATATTCTCCTCTTTGTGTGCTAAAATTTGACAAGATCTCATTTCGATATCTCAAATCGTTTATGAAATATGAGAAATGTTGTGGATATTTCTCTCTGGATTTATCGCTGGCGCGGTGCGATCGCAAATGAGTGTGCTACATCAAATCAATTTTCTCGAGATTGGTGACAAGTTGAGACCTCCACCCAAGTCTACAGAAAAATTCGATACGTTAGCTAAATTTCATGGGCAGTAACATATTACGTAACATGCACCAAACGCAGAATCATAGTAGTCCTTAGTTTTCATTGCAGACTTTTTAGAGTGTCTCGCAGTGTCTTACTTCCATGTAAATATCACAATAACTGTGACCATTAACGAAATGATGGTCACATCAACATGAACTTGACACATAAAGCTATAAGTAACGCTGAAACGAAATGTTTTACCGATTAGTTTCTGTAAAGTCCTTTGAGGAAGATTGTAGGGTGTGCGTCTCGCTTCTGTCATCGCCGACTGGCCGAAAGGCGGCAGACGGGAGTCGGCCTCCCCTTCTGAACAAATGAATGAACTCGCCCAGCGCGTTGGACGAAACCTGGTGACTGCGCATTGGGCACCACATCCTGCCTGGACTCTTCGTGACCGCTCTGGTTGTTGGTGCAGCATCTCATTCTGTAAATTCCTCCCGCCGATGATTATTCATTGTTCACATTTCCTCTCCATTTAAAGAAGATTATGGCTAGAGCAGCCAGAGACACCGATCATGTGTTTGTGAGTTTTGTGTGTCTGATTGTATGAATGTGTGTGTATATGCTTCGCGTTTTTTTTCTGAAGATGGCTCCTGTCGTCCCTGCCAGCTGCTCGGCGTGTGAGTAGCAGTCTAATTGCTTCACAGTGTAGTTGTTCCCTCGTGAAGTTGTAAATAACCCACTGCATTTCAACTGGAACAATGACATACATAATTACAATACCAGAACAAAAAAAAAAGGACAGTAACTACGCCACATTAAAATTTTCTGTAGCACGAGCAGGCATTCACAATGCTGCAACCAAAAGTTTTGCTCACTTATCCAGTGATATAAAACACCTGACATACAGCAAGCCGGCCGGGGCTGCCGAGCGGTTCTAGGCGCTACAGTCTGGAACCGCGTGACCGCTACGGTCGCAGGTTCGAATCCTGCCTCGGGCATGGATGTGTGTGATGTCCTTAGGTGAGTTAGGTTTTAAGTAGTTCTAAGTTCTAGGGGGCTGATGACCTGAGAAGTTAAGTCCCATAGTGCTCAGGGCCATTTGAACCATTTGAACAGACAGCAAAGTAAAATTTGAAACTAAACTGGACACCTTTCTCTTTGACAATTCCTTCTATTCCGCAGAAGACTATCTATTATTGCAATTAGTAAATAGTGATGACTAGGAATTACTAATATCTGACTTTAATTAAAAAACGAAAATGGTGGTGGCACATTTACAAAAAGAATTTGTGTTAATATAAAATTACTCGTTCCACATCATTAAGATTTATCATGTAAATTATATATTGAACATGAATATATGTGGAACTATTGGTATATTACAAAGCATGGTATAGACATATTATATGAAAACCTTAAAATGAAATTCAAACGTAAAATGAAGCAGATGATCAAAGTAGGGGACTAAGCATTTGAGACCATTCTCTTAATCGCATTTATAGTAATGCACAGTACTGGAATCTGTTTAAAAAAAATATATTTTTACCCCATAAATTGCTAGTATTGGTCACACATTGCATGATGCATCATAGGTAAGATCTCAAAGTGACAAGGTGTGTGAGCTACAGTGAAACTAATGCGCTGACAATCTAATAAAACAACAACTCTGTAAACCTCTATGCAGTTCTGTTTCTTTGACATTTCAGTAATCGTTCACTTTCTTGACATGCAAGAGTCATGATTACATGCCTTTCGTCTTCCCTCATTGCACGCATTTATGGGCTAGCAATGACCACATAGGTAAGTTTTTCGCAAATATGAACATTAAAAATGTTGTGCACACGAGTTGAAAGGAGTACCAGTAAGCAAACAAGCATTGGTTTCGAAGTTCCAGCTTCATTTGCTTTCGATACAAATTCAGTAAAAGTGGAACTGAATGGACTGCGAAAGCATGCTTTTCACATCAGTTCCTTCTCCTCTTGGTAATTCGGAATATATGACCAAAAACCAAGATACATTATTGAGGCCAAATGGCTGTATTACTAGAGAAAATAAGCATTTAAGAACCGAAAAACGTTTGAAATTGCCTTTCAGACACAATGTTTATTCATGCAAGCACTGTAATTTTTAGTATTTAAAACAGCTGCATGTGCGCGACAGAAATTATGAACGAGAAGCAATCATGAACAGTAGTCTGCTAATGTCTTGGTCAATCTAAGATGGCGGCCGTCCCAGCACACTATGGCTTCAAAACAGTGTACAGTGTGTCTGCAGTGCATGTCCTTTCTTCTTTTACCTACACGTAAAATAAAAAATATTGGAAGTGTAGTGGACTGTTAAGGTAGCCAGTCCACAGTGAAGTAGCCGAAAGGGCACGCGTCAACTCACGCCGTCCGGCGTTAAGTCTGGAACAGGATTCGTAATGAATGTGATCAAGAAAAGAACGTAGCTACTAGAACACTTAACTTTTATATTGTCCTTTGGTATACAGCTTTCTGGATGATACAAGCGAGACTCTATCTTGAGGTACATGCAACGTTACAAATGGTTAATGGCGCCTTGCTAGGTCGTAGCCATTAACTTAGCTGAAGGCTATTCTGTCTCTCGGCAAATGAGAGAAAGGCTTCGTCAGTGTAGTCGCTAGCAACGTCGTCGTACAACTGGGGCGAGTGCTAGTACGTCTCTCGAGACCTGCCTTGTGGTGGCGCTCGGTCTGCGATCCTGACAGTGGCGACACGCGGGTCCGACATGTACTAATGGACCGCGGCCGATTTAAGCTACCACCTAGCAAGTGTGGTGTCTGGCGGTGACACCACAGGAAGATCAGTGACTAAGAGCGTATTAAGCCTCTTTTTACATCCGCGATCTTCTGGTCAAAACCGACCAACATGTCTTTATGTGAATCAGCTGCCAACCACATCGTGAACGGGTCAGTGACGCCAACGAACAACTGATTGCGACTACTGTAGGCTTCTCACATCCTGCGTTTGCTGAAGACTGCATGCGCACAAAGAGCGCACAGCAGCATGGTGTGCTAACATTGGAAGTTATAAGCAATTCTCACTGCGCTCACTCACGTTTTAGTAATGGATTTTGTACTTTAGTATGTTGTTAAACTTTATTTTATTGCTAAGTTTGTTCTCGTGACACATTGCAAAGTTTGCAAGAGGACATGACAGTTTCCCTCCAAATATGCTTCTACAAAAGAGCAAGAAATCAAAGAGGTATCTAGGTTTTACGATAGTTGGACAAAGGATAACTAATAAAGAAGGTAGATAATCATTTTAATCAAAATTGTTTAAACAGTGAAAAGTCTGATTACTGAACGAGAGAATAATTTTCGATGTTATTTTCGTACTTAGAAGGAAAACAAACCGAAACCTGAAGCATTCTCTTACAATTACAATGAATTTTTCGTTCAGAATGCAAATTTCTGTATGTGAATATATATATATATATATATATATATATATATATATATGACAAAAATATTTGCAAGTAATTAAATAGCGATGCCTATGAACCGGAATTTGAGCAACTAGGCCATAGTGACGCGAGCATGATGACCAAAATGTGTTCGATGGAGTAAGAAAACGAAGACGAGGCGATCGATGCATCCGTTATCACGCACACTAGAGCACTGAAATATGTTGATCTACTACTAGAGCATGTCCGACAAAATTCGTGTGACCTTGCTGACGGTTTGATTCTCTGGAAGTTGAGAACCGCCGTCAGGAAAAAATGGATGAAAAACAAACACCATTATTTCCCGAAAGAACTGAAAGCAATTGATATGCAATACAAGCGTAATTTTGTAAAGAAAGTATCATTTCCTGTCGAGTAACACGTAAGTAATGAGGTCTGTTTTAAAATATGAGTCGTAACATGTTTTGTAAATAATACAGTTTCAAGCAAAAAAAAAGTGCATTTTGTATTATCCGTGTCTCTCAGTAGCCCATGCAGTCTCGGATCTCCAATAGCCTGAATAACTGCGAGATTGCTATATACGTTTTCTCGAGCAAATAAATGTCGATGTTTCGAAATGTTTGGCTGGCACTTATTCTCTTCTGTAAGTTGGCAGCATTATGGAGAATTTACCATATGATCTTTGTCAAGATTATCCACTGAATCTTTCCTTTGTCATTAAAAACCTCTGTTGTCGTAGCTGGTTCCTTAATTCAGCTACTACACTTCAGTTTTTTTGAGCAAAATGATCCTTTGGACCCTCACTTCCACCGTTAATTTGTCAAACGTCAAAGCAGATGGCTCCTACAACACACGTAATTTTGGCGCCAACGCTGAGGCGAATACGACCACTAATGAAAGACGAGCCGGCCGGGGTGGCCGAGCGGTTCTAGGCGCTTCAGTCTGGAACCGCGCGACCGCTACGGTCGCAGGTTCGAATCCTGCCTCGGGCATGGGTGTGTGTGATGTCCTTAGATTATTTAGGTTTAAGTAGTTCTAAGTTCTAGGGGACTAATGACCTCAGAAGTTAGGTCCCATAGTGCTCAGATCCATTTTTTTTTGAAAGACGAGTCTGAGTAGAAGAATAACAGCCTTGTCACAGGTAGTCGACTGGAACAAGAAAGTCGCTTGTGTAAAAGAGACTTCAATACATGACCCCATAGGCCTGTCGGAAGAAAGTGTACTGATCGAAGAGAAATACTTGTATAAGAAGGATGCCTTATTTATTGAATGCTGGCCAAAAGCAATTTCTCAGCAATGTTCAGACCATTTTATAAAAAGAAAGCAACTGATTTATAGAACAGTATTTTCTGTGATATAAAAAACAACACATGCATCCAGGCTTGTAAATTACTCTAAGAAATAAAAAAATAACTGTCAAAGACAGGCTTAATAAAATAGAGACGTGGAGTGAGAAGGGGTCATGGTATGCGAAAAGAAAAACAGATTATGTGGAAGAACGAACGACAAAAATGATTTGGCAGTGAACAAAAACTAAGGACTACGAATTGTAGGAATATCCACTGTATCCTACAAAATTTTAGAGTCCTTCCACAGTCGCGCTTCAGGGATGGAGTCCAGTCGCTGGAAATAATATGCGTTGATGCAAACGAGGACTCTGCCGAATGATGAGTATTTCTGTAACGTAATAAATGCAGTGTTTAAGTGCCATGGTGAAAAATTTTCACTTCGTTCTCGGACAGTTTCACAGTATGGTTGAATAAAGGACATACAGTATTGTCGAGTGTCGTGTATTATTGTACTTATGTTTTTTACATGGTGTCCCACTCGAAAGAGGCCCCACAAACAAACATTTGGTTAAATTACACTTAAAGACTTTGCGTGAAATTCAGGAAATGAACATGTCATACCTTGTTCATGGGGCAATAAAGGTGACTTAAAAAAGGTGCTGGAAGTGACCGCCCGTGACTTGTAAACATAGTTGAACACGACGCTGCGGATTCTCTAATGTTGCTGCCAGAGCCTCTGGTTCACTATCCGGATTTCATGGATATTGTTCTCTCGTACATCTTTCAAGTTGCGTGGTTCGTTCCTGTATACCTTGCCTTTTAGGACACGCTAGAAGAAAAAGTCAGATCGTGTTAAATCAGGTGACCCTGGGGTCCCTCATCCCTCCATCACGTGTGCTGCAATACTCCTGGCCTCTGAACTATGAATTGCTGAAATCAGCGGCAAAATGTATTGCGTCTGTCTTTGTCATTGACATTCAGTTAGATCCTGAACAACTGTAAATCTGTATGGGCACATGCCGACTTTCTTTGGAGCTCTGTGACATGTGCTCCATGACATTACACATTCCTGAGATAAACGTCGAACAGACTTTGAAGGAGAGGCCAACAATCGATGTTTCAAGTCAGTTACTTTTTCTTCCGATAATGGCAGCAGTCCCTCGCCGAGGAGATCCAACACCTTTCCACTGTTCTCCACCCAGCATTTAGACGGTATATGCTGGTCACCAAACCGTTCAACAAATATTCGCTGACATGTCTTAATGGAACCAGTAATCCAATATCGTGTTAGTAGAAACACGAACTCTTCGACAGAACAGCGATACATTGTCACTGAACACTGAGTTCCAGCCTTAGCGACGCGCGGAAACACACTGTTGCTTCAAACGATGTTGCAAGTGCAGTGTTGCCACGTCAATCGTCGCAAATTACACAGTGCAATTTCAGCGCAGTTACTACACATGTTTGTGGACCCGTTTCGAGTGGGACATCCTATACTTTGCAAAGTTCGGCTTTTAGAAAATTTGACATAAAAGTCGAAATCTACATTAGTGCAGAAGATAAATATAATAATACACAGTCAAATGACGGTGTACTATTTTAAAAAAAAATTGTGCCTAATGTTTATACGACGTCACTTGTAGTGACCGCATATGCCTTAAGCATTATCAGTGGTTCTCATTCTGCGGTACTTGCTTAACGAGTTTGTAATAGTATAGGACTGGTTCATAAAAGCTCTTGGTATGCGTTGTTGCAACAGCCTTTCTCTTATCACATAATGAAGATGAATTGATCCTGTCTTGCTGTACTACCCCACTACCCCTCTGTTGAGGTCTGCTGGCTGGCTCGCCATAAGCTCCGATTTTGTGTTTCCTCTGACTCATTCTCGGTGGTGAAATATTCTTCACGTCTACCTTGTGTCAACACCCCTAATGTAAGCGAGATAGTTTTGCTCTGGGACATAGATAATTTTAAACTTTGCTGCCTTGCACAAGGTTGACATGCAACAATTGTCAGCTTGTGGATTGAAATCAGTACTTACTACACAGGCATAAGAATCTATGGAAACTTAAAGGTTGGATATCTGTCACTTCTGTAGCTGAAGACAACTATTGGATGGACAGCAAAGGAAATGAAGAAAAGAGTGAAAATGACCCTGAGTGCTTTTGGTAAACTAGATACAGTTTTCAAAACTAAGTGTCTGAACTATCTGAAAACGAAAATTTTACAGTGATTGTATATTACGGTTTGGACTTTTAATGTGAAAACCATTCAAGAACTGCAGGTCCCTGAGAGATTAGTATAGGGACATGAAAACAAACGAATGAATAACAGAACTGATTGCAGTGGATAACGTAATTACAGCTCTTATGAAATTACTTTTAGGAGAGCGGGAACCAAGCGAATATATGTGTCAACGAATATCTTTGCAAGTTTCCAAAAGATAAATAATGTCTGCGACTACAGCCTAATGGATAGATGACATTGTAAAACATGGAGCAGCAGCATGGATGCATAAAGCTGAGAATTGCAATGCATAGAAAGGTCTAGTGGGCACCTTTAGCAAGCAGTGTAGTTTAAATCCTAACTGATGATGCTGAGGGTAATGGTGATGAGACATACTCCTATCCCTTTCTTTCCTTTATTTTTTTTTTTTTTACAGAAGTATTAGGACTCAGACGAGCCATATCCTTAACATTATCGTCGAAATATTACTGGACGTGGTATATACCTACCATCTGTTTTCTCTCCTGCATTCCTTTGTTATTAACACTCGCCTCGGCTGTTAAATCTATTTAATAAATCATCTCTGGCAGACTCTGACTTCATTGGTCAAAGCCGACGGGTTCTATCCCGTTCTTCAGTAGTCTCTGAAATATTATGTATGCATATTTTTAATTCAAGTCCTGGACGTATACATCAGTTTTACCTGTACCTACAATGCTTTCCCAAGGAACTTACCTGACTTAGACGACAGTGGTGTGCCATGCAGAACTCAAGGAAGAATGACAGTCGGAGAGCCACCACATAGGCAGAGAGTGGGGCTAGTGTTGAAATAAGGTAAGTGGACATAAAACAATTTTAATGAAATGATGTTTTGAATGTTTATGTGTGCACGCTGGTGGTTCCTCAGGATGTAGCAAACAATTACAAAAACTTGGCGCCAGTTCGATTACTGCCTCTAGCAAGAGAACTTAAAATACGATTTCAGTCCTTTTGCCTTTCTATTTTTGCAGTAAACAAATTTCAAGATCAGTCCAGAAGGTTAGTACTGACAGTATTATAGGTTGTGATTTATGAATCTATAAACAGTGGCCTCTTTTTTCTTGTGTAACATTTAATTTAAAGAAAATAAATTTACTGCAATTTGGTTTCGTAGCGAAATGGCCCCTTGGGGAAGCGTGAGAGCTGAAGAGAAGAGAGTGCGCACTGTGTCCACTGTTATCTCAGTCCTGATTCAGAAGAGAGGCCAATTTTTAGCTCCATAATCTTACTTTTATAAATGATTTCGAGGAAATTATCAATATTATTGACAGTGAGGACAATATCCGCAAAACAGACAGCACTAATATTATGAAGACAAAGTTCAGATTTTGGTAGACGAAGTTTTGTTCAAAATGGGGGGTCTCCGACAAAATGCAGAGGAATTTAGATTGAAGTAGTCTATCCTGCAGAAACATGTCACCACAGCTAAGAAAATTCAACTGGAAGCATTCGGATCCGCCCAGGTGAGCTACAGACACCTGGGTGACCACTGTTTAGACATTCCCAACACACTGTTTCCTCAAGATGAAGCCGCTATATGTCATAGTGTTTGGCCCATTTTAGGGACACTTAAGAACAGCAATGGCTGAAAGGATGAGAATGTATCCTGGTTGTCCAGTCACCATTTCAGAGATTGTTATGTTTCGTGGGATACCATTTCCACTTTGCTTTACCTAAAAAAATATCACTTCTGGTTTCAAGGTGTCTAGATCGTGCTTATTTAAAATGATGGCATTCACCGAATAAGATTTTAGGACATTTGAAGTAACGCGGCTGGCCCCGGCAGAGGTTTGAGTCCTCTCTCGGACGTGGGTGTGTGTGCTTGTCCTTAGTATAATTTAGGTTAAGTAGTGTGTAAGTTTAGGGACTGATGACCTTAGCAGTTAAGCCCCGTAAGATTTCACACACATTTGAACATTTTTGAACATTTGAAGTAACTGAGCAGCTAGCAATCTCTATGTAAAGTTGTGATACGCCTTCTGTGGAATCTGCAACTTTGTGTGATGCCCCACGTTCCACTTCAGGTGTAGATCTAACTGGAATGTCAACTCCTGAAGACCTTTTCCAAAAGCAGTGAGGCGGAAAGCAAAATGAAGGCAAAAGAAATCTATAGTTTTCACTGCAGTCAAAGACGAAATGGAAACGGTATTGGTGTATAAGGTGAGGCCTGCTTAAAGAGGACCTTCTTCTGGAGCATGAAGGAACTGAAGATTTCTGCAAAAAATAAGATGGGGTGATGATTCAGACAGTGAATCAGAAACTATTTCGTCCAGTGTGCTGCAATCTGAGGATGAAGGATACTCTGAAATAGAAGATGATAAAGTCCAAATCTCATAAAACTTGACAAATGATGAAAAAATGAGACCCAGTGATTTTGTTTTGATTCATTATACCACCATGAAGTTTTTTTAAATATTATATTGGCTGAGTTGGAAATATAGCTGGGAAAGGGAAAGTATATCTTTATTATTTGTGAAAAAAAATTCTGGATTTGTGTTCCCTGTTGTACCAGAAGAGTCAGTAGGGGAGACATCTGTTATTAATTGTCTCCCGCCTTCTACAAAAACTACTGCGACATAAAGGCAAAGAAGGACGCTGCACTTAAATGTTAATTTTGAAATGTAGAATATTTGTTAAAAAAACAACAGAAACATATTTTCTTTAGATTAATTTTGTTATGCATGACTTTTATTAAGGACTAAAGACAACCTTTTTTTTGGAAAACTTGGCCTTCTTTATATGAAAAACATATCATCCACTTTGGTGCCAAGCAGTTTGAAGTAATAACCACACTTACCCCACAATAGAGTAAACGTGGACAGACTGCTGATTTTTTTTCACAAGACACTAGGAATTGCTTCAATGTGCCTCTTAGAGCAGAAACTGGTAAACTGGTTAATCCCCCCCCCCCCCCCCTTACAGTCTTGGTGTGCACATAGAGCACTGTTTAGCATAAGTGTCTGAAGACCACCAAAATAGTCCAAAGACTGGGAAAAGCAGCTGTGCACAATAACAAGTTTCCAACACTGCTGCGTGCAACTTGACAAAAGTTTAACACTACTGGAGTTACATGAACACTGGCCCTGCTGAATGAACAAGAATGCTCCCTTCAGCATTTTCTGAGATACAATTTTGTGTTTCTCTGCTTCTGATGCCACTGAAAGCACACACAAGCAAAAACTGTTGTTGTTATGCTTTTGTTAAGCCCACTCTGGAAATTAATTTATGTTGTAAAAGATTTTTTGTGCTATATAATTTGGGCAGTTAAGTGATAATGATTACTTTTACTAATTACAAAACTGCACTGAAGTACAGAGCCAGTATTTGCAATGAGTCTCAGATAAAAGTATTAGGTGGTCGAGCTGCAGGAATGAAGTTAAACTATATTACAATTTAGGACTCCATATAAATAGCCTCCACTTTTTTCTTTTCAGTATTACCCAGTCAGTTATTCTAAACCAATTATTATTTTCATTGCTTTTTTATGTGAACTCAAGGCTACACATTATTGTGTGAACACAAGATACAATAAATGACACACTGGAACACTGAGTGTATTCAACAGTGTTATACTAGTCTACTCATTTCGGAAATGAAATTGGTCATGTGATGTCCCTCACTCACTGAGGAGAAACTTTGGAGACATGGTATTGAATTTCGTTGTAATTCGTTGATTTTATGTTATAATGTTTGGGTTACACACTGAAGTAACATAACTCATGGGATACCTCTTAATATTCCGGAATGTCCCATGTGCCTAGTTCTAACTACCATTCTGCATTCAGGCATTCAGTGTCTATTGATTTCCATCGTGTGGGTACAATCACATATGAAACATTTTCATATGAATCATCTGAGTGCAAATGACAGCTCCACCAATGCATTGCCCTTTTATACCTTCTGTGCACAATACCACTGCCATCTCTAAATGGGCATATTGCTATCCCATCACTTTTGTCACCTCAGTGTACCATTTCAACGCCACAGTGCATTGAAGATTTATCACAAACACATCACTCTTGCTGCGATTTGTTACAACTGAAAAATTATCGGTTAATGACACATTGGCAGTAAAAGACTTCAGAAGATCCTAATATGAAATATAATATTGATCAGAGTTGTTTTTGTGTGTCTTGCGGGTAGATAGTGGGGTTACAGAGTTCAAGGAAGTGGGTTTGTGTCCCACTATATGCCAATTTTCTTTCATTTTTGCATTTGTAACAGATTCTGAGACTTTGTTGTTAATATTATAGAAATATGTTCTGCAGTATTTGATGTTATTTATATATAAGACTGTGCTCTCTCAGGAGTGAATTTCTTTCACTTTATAATGACTACAAAATGGAAGACGAAATCACTACATCTGAAATGATCAGCTATGACATATTCTTGCTTCTCACAACTAGTGAGCTGTGAATGAATCCCAAGATATTCTGTACCACTACTAGTCATTTCCTTCCCAGCTCAACTCACAAACGATGTGTCGGAAAAACGACTGTTTGTATACTTCTGTACAAGCCCTAATACCTCTTAACTTGACTTCATGGCCACTACACAAAATGTACATTTGTTTTGAAAAAAGACATCATCTTCCCTCCAGGGATTACCATTTGAGTTCATAAATCATCAGAAATGTGCAAAATAGTTTAATGAAAGAATTTAAATTCAACATTCAAATACTTTTTTATTTTTCTATTTCAAATGTAAATACAAAATGACTTTAAATAAAAATATTTAAACACAGAATTCAAAATACATATTTTCAAAATACCTTTATTCAAATAAAATACCTCTAGTTACTGAATATTTTATGTGCCATTTATTTAACTGATATAAACCAGTAATTGTTAAAATCTTTCATGTTCCACCTTTGTGGCCTCATTACACAGGCCAACAATGGAAAAACGTTTTGCTGAAAATACCTTGTTCTTATGTTTTTTTAGGGTGGGAAATCCAAATACGATATTTAAAAACTGTATCACCCACCATTTCTTCACATTTTACTGTTAAATTTATTAAATTAAGCGATTTTTAAAGCATTTAACAGTTTCTATATAGTTATAATTATTTAAAAAGGAGATGTACTGAACGTAGATGACGATGGTACCACTGCTGAAAAACATTTGCGGGCAAAAAAAAGGTCGATTCTATTTTTGTGTTAACAGATGGTGTTTTGTCTACTGTCAACCTAAGCTAACTTTCCTGTTTCCTGTACATGTGCTCAGTACAATGTCTAATCGTGGCTGTAAAAACACTGTTGAAAATTTTTTTATATTTGTGGTGAATTTGTGATGGCAGAACACCAAAAAAACAACAGAGTTTGTGAAAAAGGTTTATCTACCATACTTTGGATCTAAACTTGGTGATCAAGATAAATCTTGGGCACCACATAAGGTATGTTATGTGTGTGTTGAAGATCTGAGATAATGGTCCAAAATGGAGGAAAAGGTCTTTAGATTTGCTGTTCCCATAATATGGAGGGAGCCAAGAAATCATTACAATGATTGCTACTTTTGCAGAGTTGATATTGCTGGTCATAATTCGAAAAATAAGAAGGTAATAAGCTACCCTAACCTTCCATCCATCATCTGACCCATAGGGCATGGTGTAGATTTGCCAGTTCCTGAACCACCAGATGATTTAAATTCTATTCCAACAGAAGTATTTTCTGATGTACAGTGTGATTTAGATGAACCAGATGATGATGAATTCCATTGTAATACAGAAAGTCTAGAGCCCAAATCGTTTACTCAAACCGAGCGTAATGATTTGGTTAGGGATCAGGCTTAATGAAAGAAAAAGCTGAAATGCTTGGCTCTAGATTAAAATAAAAGAACTTGTTGGCAGTTGGAACCAGTATATACATGTATAGAAAGAGAGAGCAGCAATTTTTCAAGTTGTTTCAATAAGAAGGTGATTTAGTGTACTGCTCAGACATGTCTGGTGTGATCAATGAGTCTGGTATTGAATACAAAACGGAAGACTGGAGGCTGTTAATTGATTCATCAAAAACTAGTTAAAAGGTAGTTTTATTACAGAATGGTAACGTTTATACATCTATACCTGTTGGACATTCTGTACATATGAAAGAAAGCTATGAAAACCTAGAAATATTGCTAAATAAAATAGGCTATTCTGCTCATTGATGGATGATATGTCGCGATCTAAAAATAACATGCATGCTCCTTGGTCAGCAAGGTGGCTTTAACAAATTTCCATGTTTCTTGTGAGAATGGGACAGTAGGACTAGGGATCAACACTGGTGCAGAAAGAACTGCGTGATGAGAAGAATATTTTACGCAAAAGCTTTGTAGATCCAAAAAACGTACTCCTACCATTTCTACATATAAAGTTAAGCCTATTGAAACAGTTTTTAAAGGCTTTGCCTAAAGATGGACCCTGTTTTAAGTATCTGTGCCAAAAGTTTCCTCAAATTTCTGAAGCTTAACTAAAAGAATGCGTCTTTATAGGACCTGACATTAGCAATTTGATGTTTGATGTTAACTTTGAATCCAGAAAGCACTTAGTGAGAGGGAACACAGGTGTCATTCAGGCAAGTCGTTACCAAGTAAGTGCTTAGGACATGAAAAAGACCAAGAATATGTTTCTATTATATCTACAATGTTAAAGAAGTTTAAAACTTTAGGATGTTTTATGAGCCTGAAAGTTCACTTTTTGAATGGTCACCTTGATTACTTCCTGGACAATATGGGAGATGTTAGTGAGGAGCAAGGAGAGTGTTTTCACCAGAACATTAAAGTGTCGGAAAAACGCTACCATGGCCATTGGAACACGAACATGATGGGGGACTATTGTTGGTCACTTCACCAAAGAGGTTCAGCAAGCGGCTCATCGTAGAAAAAGCTACACAAGAAGTTTCAAAGAAAAAAGAGAAAGAAAATACAAACCAATTCCAGCTGACAGGTGAAACCTCTATTAACACATATCATTGTTTTAAGTAGCTTACTGTAAATACAAACCATGCTTATGTTCTAATGAAGTGTTTCATTAATTTCCACATTTACCGTATAGCATAGCATTTTTATACTATATATTGTTAGAAAACTATGTGTGCTACAAAAAAATAAGGCTGGATTTGTATTCTGCTCATAAAAGTCTATAAAGATCAGCTATCAACGTAAAAAAAGTTTTTCAAAAAAATTTTTCGTTGGCCTGTGTTATCATTCCACCAAAGAAAAGCAGTCATTCAAAAGGAGCAGAACTTGGTAAACAAGTATTACATTTAAGGATTTTTTTTTTACAGTTGGGAATCTGTTCAAGGGATCTAAACTATTGCCATTATCTTTTAAATGCTGTAGTGTTTCGAGATCTATTGTAGTGTTGGCATTATCAGTAGCTACAGAACAATCAAAGTCCTCAAGAAACATATGATAAGATTCATCCATCTCTTTCTTTATCAGAATGTTGCAAGTCCTTTCTTCTTGTTTCATCCTTGGCACTTCTGAAATAAACAGTTGTTTAAGGTATTGTCTGCTAGCCTTCCGCTACAGTCATGGACTGTGCAGCTGGTCCCGGCGGAGGTTCGAGTCCTCCCTCGGGAATGGGTGTGTGTGTTTGTTCTTAGGATAATTTAGGTTAAATAGTGTGTAAGCTTAGGGACTGATGACCTTAGCAGTTAAGTCCCATAAGATTTCACACACATTTGAACATTTTTGAGCTAACCTTTAGTACACATTTCATTTTAAAGAAAAGGATAAGATATGGATGCTAAAATGTCATCCTTTATTCTTGGTTCTTACAATTTATAGAATCTCTAAAAACGCCTACTAAGACTTTCTTCAATGACTTCTATCAGCAGAACACAGTCTGTAGGGTTACCTACGTATTTGAAAGCTACTTAGTATTCATTGAATTTTCATTAATTCTGCAAGAAGACAGGCAAAGCAGATTCCTTTGTCCCCTTCTAAACTTCTGATGCCATCGGCAACAGGTTTTGAACAGCTTATGTATCCTCTAAGAGATTGTATTTCAACTTATTTAAAAGCTGCTAATGTGGGTTCCCTTCAAGTTTCATTTAGCGTGTCCTTGACTGTGAGTAGCTCTTGAATAGAATTATACTATGCATATGGATAAGTAGGGGATTTTCCAGTTGATTCTAAATGGGTTTCACGAGCTTTAGGAGACCTTGAACACAGATTCCAAAATGCTTAACACTCTTGACATGTCTGCTTCATAAAGTTTCTTGTACGAACTACTTTAAGATCTGGTGTTATCCACATCTCTTTATGCTATTAAAAGTTATGTATGCATGTGTGGCGCACCTCTCATAATTAGACATTTGCAACTTTCAAAATCTTCTTCAGATGTCTCCAAAAATTCTGGTGGTCATTACCATCACCATCATCATCATTATCATCATAATCGAAACAACAACAACAACATTATCATGCAGAACTTCAGAACATGAATCTCTTTCACTTGTTCCTGTATCTGAATCTTTTCCATATATTTTAAAACCTCTGACAATATCTGATTCAGTGTAAGTAGTATTTTCACAATTTTTATCAGCTTTAAACCAAATTCAGAATAAATGTTCACAGTCCCCTCAGCTACTTTATCGTAACTGTGTGTTGCATTAAACCTTCCTGCAAGCCAGAACTAAACTTTCTCGTCCAAATGTTTCACAATCAATTTTATGGAGCCGTTACACGCAGATAGGTTCTGTTGGATGATGACTGAATATCAGCAGTGGTGCAAACAATATCAACCTTTGGTTGTGTCCTGGCAGTGAGAAGGACACGTTGTAATTAAAAGGGCTTATCTCGTTCGATGTAATCGATGGGCGAAATTCGCGTAGGCAGCTTGCAGAACTCAACCCTGTAAAGAATCTACAAGCTGAAGAAGGCGTTCACGGACACAGATCTCCGTGTATAGCGCAAGGAAAGTCAGGTCTAATCAAGCTCGGACTAATAAAGTTCATTGGAAGTTCACTTCTGGCACTACTGACTTTTGCTTCTTCTATTCAGTGCACAATGTTACAGTATACGGCTTCACGTAACGCTGTTAGCTGCCTTCTATCTCGTGGTCCTGAAACTTCTCATAATTATCTCGATCCCGGTACAGGGGTGTCGTCCCAGACGACTACCGACTGTGCTCCCGCTTGGGTTGAAGCAGGTCCCCTTTTTATAACGCTCTTCGAGTTTCTAGAAGATTCCCTCTGACACACATCGCACGAGGAGTATACATTATCATATATAGGAAACTCACGAGACACTTGTGTCTCTGTCACGAGCTGCTATACGGCAGCTCAGTCACGCGCTGGCTGACCGTGTGTACTTAGCCTGTGTACCGACCGTCGCCAGTCTGTCGCTGTTTGAATACGTCATTGCGCCAACTCCTCCTTCGCCTTCCCATGCAGCCCCTCGCTTTCAGCTTTCAATTTACTGCCAATTTCACCCCTTAATAGTGCATTTTGCGACACTTTTTCAAAGCTGCTTTTGTATACTCAATTGTTCTGCATTTTTTATTACATTAATGTCAAGTCATTGTCTGCGCTTACAATGTAGTGCTTCATGAACATCACTGGTACAACAATAGTATCGAAGTTACAGATGGCCGTTAAGAACTATCAATACTAAAATTACTGACGAAACGAAAAAAATGTTTTTCAAGTATTCCATAGATGTGAACACTGTTTACAAAGGCTTAGCTGTCACTGTCACACTGTATGAACTCCCTTAGTGTTGCCTGTGAGTAAACTCGTAATCACACATAACTGTGATATTGACCTCTCTTCCTCCTTCCTTCACTTCTTTGTAAGATCACAAGGTATGATGAGATGATTGAATTACATTTTACATTAAACAAAGAATAGTAGTAAACATATTAGGTATCAGACCTCTGGCTGGGGAAGAAATAGCTTACCTGGAGCATTGGACACCTAATCACTCTCAAAGTAGTTCCCTTGGAATTCCACGCTCTTCTCCCAGCGGTGCCGCCATTGTTGGAAGCATGCCAAATAAGCCTCTTTTGGAATGGAGTTTAGCTCGGCTGTCGTTGCTGCCACAATGTCCTCTCTTGTCTGAAATCACTTTCCTTTCAATGGCCTCTTGAGTTTGGGGAACAGCCAGAAGCCGCAAGGGCGCATATTAGGAGAGTAAGGATCTTGTTGTAGAACAGGAAACTGATTTTTCACCAAAAAAGTCTGAATCAAGTGTGAGGAACGTGCCAGAGCGTTGTCATGATGGAAGCGCCAATTTCCTGTTGACCTGTAAGTCTGGTCTCTTGGACCGAACAGCGTCACGTAGGCGACAAGAGACATCCCTGTGGTGCGTAATTACGACGTACCACAACGTGAGATTCAAAGAAAGCAGTCGGCATAACTTTGACGTTGCTCCACATTTGGCGGGCGTTCTTTGCTCTTGGTGACAAGGAATGCTCCCACTCTGACGACTGGGATTAGGTTTCCAGGTCGCACCTGTACACCCAGGACTCGTCAACAGTAATTATGGTGTTCACAAAATCAAGGTCCGTGTTTGTGGAGCGCAGCATACCCTGTGAGACGACAACATGAAGTTGCTTTATCTCCGTCATCAGGAGCTTCGGCACGCATTTTGCCGACACTCTCCTCGTGGCCAAATCTTCGGCCACAATGCAATGTGCCGTAAAAGTACTAATGCCCATCTCTTTTGCAATTTCCCTGATAGCCACTTGACGGTCCCGCATCTCCATAGCGTTCACTTTGCAATGACCGAATCATTTTGGCATGCTGATGGCTGATCGAAGCATGGCTCGCTCTCCACTGATGTACAACCATCTTTAAACAGGTTGTACCACTCCTTAATCTGTGTGATTCGCATAGCATCGTCACCAAAAGCCGTCTGAAGCTTCCTAATAGTTTCCACCTGGCTGTCGTCCAGTTTCTAGCAAAATTTGCTGCAGTAGCGCTGCTCCAGTCGTTCCGTCAATTCCCTTGCAATGAAAAACCGACGCGATCACTATAACTACCTCCCTTAACTGCTGCTTTCCAGCAGCTGATGCTATCGATAGGCGGGAAAAAAATCACACATTTGCACGAAGGTTCAAGGTTGGCTCATGCAAGCACGCTAGATTCAAATCTATCAGGTGTTATCAAAAAAAAAAAAAAAAGTAAGGTTGGATACTTTTGTAAAAGTCCTCGTATAATGTGTACTCAATTCTTACTTCCTTTCATATACACTGAAGAGCCAAAGAAACTTCTACATCTGCCTAATGTGGTGTAAGCCTCCCACGAGCATGCAGAAGTGCAGCAACACGACGTGGCATGGACTCGACTAATGTCTGACGTAGTGCTGGAGGGAATTGTCATCATGAATCCTGCAGGGCTGTCCATAAATCCGTAAGAGTACGAGGGGGTGGAGATCTCTTCTAAACAGCATGTTGCAAGCCATCCCAGATATGCTCAATAATATTCATGTCTCGAGAGTTTGGTGGCCAGTGGAAGTGTTTAAACTCAGAAGAGTGTTCCTGGAGCAATTCTGGACGTGTGGGGTGTCGCATTGACCTGCTGGAATTGCCAAAGTCCGTCGCAATGCACAAAGGAGGTGATCAGACAGGATGCTTACGTACACGTCACCTGTCAAGGGTCGTATCTAGACGTACCAGGCCTCTACCAGCTTGAACAGTTCCCTGCTGACATGCAGGGTCCATGGATTCATGAGATTGTCTCCACACCCGTACACGTCCATCCGCTCGATACAATTTCAAATGAGACTCGTCCGATCAGGTACCATGTTTTCAGTCATCAACATTCCAACGTTAGTGTTGGCGGGGCAAGGCGAGGGGTAAAGCTTTCTGTCGTGCAGTCATCAAGGGTACACGAGTGGACTTTCGGCTCCGAAAGCCCATATCGTTGATGTTTCGTTGAATGGTTGATGGCCCAGCATTGAAATCTGCATCAGTTTGCAGAAGGAGTGCACTTCTGTTACGTTGAACGATTCTCTTCAGTTGTCACCGAGCGAGGTGGCGCAGTGGTTAGCACACTGGACTCGCATTCGGGAGGACGACGGTTCAATCCCGTCTCCAGCCATCCTGATTTAGGTTTTCCGTGATTTCCCTAAATCGTTTCAGGCAAATGCCGGGATGGTTCCTTTGAAAGGGCACGGCCGATTTCCTTCCCAATCCTTCCCTAACCCGAGCTTGCGCTCCGTCTCTAATGACCTCGTTGTCGACGGGACGTTAAACACTAACCACCACCACCACCATCTCTTCAGTTGTCGTTGGTCCCGTTCTTGCAGGATCTTTTTCCGGCCGCAGGAATGTCGGAGATTTGATGCTTTACCGGATTCCTGATATTCACGGTACACTCGTGAGATGGTCATACGGGAAAATCCCCGCTTCATCGCTACCACGGAGGTGCTGTGTCCCATCGCTCGTGCGCCGAGTATCACACCACGTTCAAACTCACTTAAATTTTGATAGCCTGCGATTGCAACAGCTGTAACCGATCTGACAACTGCGCCAGACACTTGTTTTATAGACGCTGCCGACCGCAGCGCCATTTTCTGCCTGTTTCATATTTCTGTATTTGAATACGCATGTTTATACCAGTTTCTTTGGTGCTACAGTGTAACTAGGGTCATGGTTATATTCACTTGACAGCCATACGTTTGGCACTTCTTGTGCTATCTGTGTCCATCTAGGAACTATTTTTGTTTAAACAAATGGTTTATTAAATGAATGAAAACTGCAAAGCATGAAATAAAAAAATTCAAGAAAAGCGTATTGCATTTTACAACTACAAAATTTGTATACTTTAAGTATTTCAAGAAAAAGTAGAAAATCCTTTTTAAAAGAAGTTTTTCAAAAACAAAATGAAAACAGGTATCTGTATTTTGTATGTTGTTGTTGTTGTTGTTGTGGTTCAAATGGCTCTGAGCACTATGGGACTTAACATCTGAGGTCATCAGTCCCCTAGAACTTAGAACCTAACTAACCTACGGACATAACACACATCCATGCCCCAAGCAGGATTCGAACCTGCGACCGTAGCGGTCGCGCGGTTCCAGACTGAAGCGCCTAGAACCCCTCGGTGTTGTTGTGGTCTTCAGTCCTGAGACTGGTTTGATGCAGCTCTCCATGCTACTCTATCATGTGCAAGCTTCTTCATCTCCCAGTACCTACTGCAGCCTACATCCTTCTGAATCTGCTTAGTGTTATTTTGTACTAGCATTTCAAATACATGTATTCACATAAGTCACATTTTGCAAAGCATGTCCGTAATGCTCGCATGTTGATCGAACCTACTGATAACAAATCTAGCTGTACACTTCTGAATTTTGACGCCTTCCTTTAAGGCCAATTAACTGCAACATCATGTTACAACTTCATGGCGTCATGGTGTATTCACATTGTGCGTCACGTCACGGTACTTCCAAGTCAATTCAAGTCATACGATCTCAACTCACGTGGCTGTACTTCACTGTCTTCCATACTTCTTTACAAAGTGAGTGATTTCAGTTGATAACAAAAAAATGGTTCAAATGGCTCTGAGCACTATGGGACTCAACTGCTGAGGTCATTAGTCCCCTAGAACTTAGAACTAGTTAAACCTAACTAACCTAAGGACATCACAAACATCCATGCCCGAGGCAGGATTCGAACCTGCGACCGTAGCGGTCTTGCGGTTCCAGACTGCAGCGCCTTTAACCGCACGGCCACTTCGGCCGGCGGTTGATAACATTTATAAGAACTCTCTGCTATGACGATAAACTGCAAAATGCTTAAACGATACAGTGACAGTTGAGAGAAGCTGAAGGGAGATTAGGTATACAAAAGATTAATACCCCACGAATGCAGAAGTCATTAGGGACTTAATTGTTGCTCAGATGGATGGGGTAAGGTGTTTAAGCAAACTGTATATTGCTATGTTAAGAGAACCATTATTTCAGGCATTTGAGACCTAGCAAGTCAGGCTAGCTCCACTTGCTGCAGTTATATTCCTTAAATACATAATTCTTCCCCTAATGCACATAGTGGAAAAATCATAGTTACATAAAATGACTAAATTATTATCCATGATATATTTAATATAACTTTATTATTCACTGTGTAATTTTCCGAATACTGATGACAGTAGTACAGTTAGATCACCTGGAAATATTTCCTTTAAAGAAATATTTGTGATTTACTATTCATGCAAACCATGCGAATGTAAATTTTCAGTGTTATTGTAAGTTGTTTGTTTCTAGATTGTTATAGCTCCTTAAAGAGCTCTCATGCTCCATTGTTCAGCAAACTTTTTACACCAACAAAAATAGTTTACAACTAACTTGATCCGAGAGTGAATTTTCACTCTGTAGATGAGTGTGTGCTGATATGGAACTTCCTGGCAGATTACAGCTGCGTGCCACACGGGGATTCGAACGTGGAAACTTTGTCTTTCGGGTGCTCAACAAACTGGGCTACCTGAGCACGATTCACAGCATTATTTCCGCCAGTACTCCATCGCCTATCTTCCAAAATTTGGGAGGACTTCTGCGACGTTTGGAAGGTAGGAAATGACGTACTGCCAGATGCAAACCTGTGGGGATGGGTCGTGAGTCATGCTCGGTTAGCTCGTCTGGTAGAGCACACGATACGTAGAAAAATAAAGTTGCTATTGGCTGATGCTGTGACGTCACTAAGAAAGACCGTTTGCCTCGGTTAAAGCATCAATAAAGTATTTTGGAAATTTGTAGTAAGGTGTTATGGGACCAAACTGCGAAGGTCATCGGACCATAAGCTTACGCACTACTTAACCTAACTTAAACTAACTTACGCTAAGGACAACACTGCCGGCCGGGGTGATCGAGCGGTTCTAGGCGCTACAGTCTGGAACCGCGTGACCGCTACGGTCGCAGGTTCGAATCCTGCCTCGGGCATGGATGTGTGTGATGTCCTTAGGTTAGTTAGGTTTAAGTAGTTCTACGTTCTAGGGGACTGATGACCTCAGAAGTTAAGTCCCATAGTGCTCAGAACCATTTGACAACACTCATGCCCGAGGAAGGACTCGAACCTCCGACTGAAGAAATTAAATGTAAATTGCTATTCAGCTAGTGCTAAGAGAGTTACTGCTACATTATGAAACTTACCCAGCTTTTAAACAAACACTGCTGACTTAAAAAGAAAATCAAGCACCTATCGGATCGAAACTCGAAAAAATAGCACCGAGTACAGTTCATTTTGCAGTTTTCTGTCGAAGTAAATGTTTGAGATGAGTATGCAATTTTCCAAATTGGATCTGAGAAAAGGTTTAATGACTAAACAAAATATACAGTATATAACGCTCATTTTCGTTCTGTATTCATCACAAGCATAAAAACAAAAACTAAAAGTAATACGTGGACACTGTCGTTTACACTCTAGAAATTATACAAGCGCCTTTGCCGTGGAAAGCGTCTGAATGAGCTAATCTAATTAAAACATTAATCAAAATAACTGTGGCAACTGAAACTGCTATTTATTCGCGAACGCAAGGTTGACACTGCAGGTAGAGAGTATCCGAGTTTTTCCAGGACAAAATTGGAAATTTTCCTCAAAGCGACGCGCAAATGAAATGACTTGCAAGTGTACTCTTTCAACTAACAAACCCGTTTTGATTTCTGTAACAACCTTCTAATTTGGATAGATGAAAATATTTTGCCCAGTATTAAATTCACGAGACAGATGTACATTTTTATTACTTTATTCATCGTGCAGACCTCATTTCATTGATGAGAACTGACTTTAAAGATCTCTATTACGTGCTCGCGATTTCATGCACACTTTTTTTCAGATGAGCACTTTTCCTCTTAAATGTCGCTACGTAATTCTGCAAACTGACTTTATCTGTATCATTATAATCTTCACAATTTGCCTTTCTCTTAGCCATCATTGCAAGAGCATCGCCTGATCTTTGGCGCATTCAACGTGAACATACGATCGTTTCACCATTGTTAATTTATTATAGCTGACTGCTATTATAATTATAATAGTGATATTATTGTCGTTCAGATCTTTGCTTATCATTGAGCACCAATAAAACGGTTTTAGTTCAGTTTTTAGCCAATGTTTAAACATCAATTGCAGTTTACTTAATAGTGAACTTTGTGTCGGCATCAAAATGCGAAACGGTCAGTGTCCTGGGAACGGAAGAAATGACTGGATAAAAAGTCATCAAAATAAATTCCGTGCGATATGCTGTATCTACAAAGATGATTCATATTATGGTATCATATTAAATAAACAAAATTCAAATAATTAACGAATGACGACAAATACTTCTGGTGAAAAAAAAATACGTCCAACAAGCGACAATGTATGCGTCAAAAGCAGGTGATTAAGTGAGCAAACAATTTAAAAAATTTATCTTACATATTTTCTGTTCATCTCAACTCAACTCACCTCATCTCAGTATGTACCGAAAGAGAATTAACGGAGAAGTGTGCAAACTAGCGGAAAAAGAGAGAAGGAGAAAGCGCTTCACATAAGAAAAGTAATTGTTCATTTATTTAATGGATTTTTGGTTGGTTTTAAAAGGTAAATAGAGTCCTATAATGTAACACCAGTTATTAACCTTTTATAAAAATCCATATTTAATGCCAGAAGTACGAAAATATCGCCCTGGGTAATGACATTTTTCGGACCCCCACACTTTTTTGCGTTTTCTTTGCATTGCTGTCTTCCTTCTCTAATACACTAGCTAACCTTGCAAGCTCAATCAATCAATCAATCAAATTTTATTGTCGTTCAGCTCATAAAGGAATAGACAACGTCAAGATAACGTACATTTTTAACATTAATTACTAAATACAATTTAGTTTGGATTACATAAGGCCATCCGCTAGATACAGTGTTGAAAGACAGTATTTTCAGTTTCAAAAAATTCGTCTACTGTGTAGAAAGTATTATTTACTAGTATTCTGTACAACTTAGCTTTGAAGATATTGACAGGTAACTCTTTTAAATCTATACTTAACTTATTGTACAACTTATGTCCAAGAACTAAATATGAATTCTGTGACTTGGACAGTCTTTGATATGGTATATCTAAACATGATTTGTTCATGGTGTTATGGCTATGTACATCCCTTCTTAATGATATATTTGAAATATTGTTCCTAACATACAATAGAACATTGTACAAGTTTATTACCGTCAGGCATTGCAATTTAACAAATAAAGGTTTACAGTGTTCTAACTTATCTGCGTCGGTTATTACTCTTACTAATTTTTTTTTGTAAAAGTAGAATGCCCTTTATGTGACTGCTATTGCCCCACAATAAGATTCCATATGATATGATACTTTTAAAGAAAGCAAAATATGCTGCTCTTATATAACTATTAGGGACATGTCTTTTTAAGTTTCTAATTAAATAGATAACTCTTGAGAGTTTGGCAGATAAATGTTTGACAAGTGGTTCCCATGTCAACTTGTTGTCTACTATAACACCTAAAAATTTTATACTTTCCAAGTCATGATTCTCTCTTAAGCTAAAGGAAAGTGCCTGGGTCTTACTTTCGTTTAGTAGAAAACCGTTCACTCTAAACCATAATGAACTCTCAGCAAGGGTATCTTTAACTATATTTTTAGTGTGTTTAAATCTGAGCTTTTATTTACAAAGTTGTGTCATCGGCATACATTATGGTGTGAGAGTTTACAAAAGATGGCAGGTTGTTAACCATAAGAAAAAACAATAGAGGTCCAAGTACTGAGCCCTGTGGCACACCAGACCTAACATTAATCAGATCTGACTTCTCCCTGTTAGTGCATACAACTTGTTGGCGGTTCTCAAGGAAGGATTTAATGATATTTACGCTGCTATTAGCAAAACCATAATAGGATAGCTTATTCAGTAAAGTATCATGGTCCACACAATCAAACGCTCTGCTCAGATAACAAAAGCTGCAAACCATTCGAGTCCAATAAACGTCATTTTGATATAAATGTGGACTCCAGGTTTACACGAATATAAGCAAAGGCGTGGTATAATGCTTGATTACAGTTCATATTTTACCACACTGGTTTTCTGTGCAATACTGATATTCCTTGTAACAGGTGGGACAATAAATGCTGACAAAAATACTTCCAATACTTTGTAGCACAGTGAAGAGTCCATGAGTTTTTTACACTGATATGCAAGTATCAGTAAGTCTGTGTATTTTGCAGTACGGAAGTGTGTTATATGAGTCTTTATTTTGATGCTTGTAGCTCCACCTCTTCAACATCATAGAATTTGTCATGTATGTAGCAGTTGCAAGTTTGGTATATCCACATCTGTTACAGCACCACCTTATTTATTGTTCACTATATCTTTGGCCTTGCAATTTGTAGTCCCGGGATGTGAATATGTTTTGCAGTTTTTCAGGCTAAGTGAATGTCTTCATTGAGGAGACTAATAGATAAGCAGACCAATACAATTCTGATTGATGGCAATGGAAACCAAGAAGTAAAGATTTATATATTTTTCAATCTTGTGAAATTTCACAAAGCATCTGAAGTTATCTTAACTGCAGTTATTTGTGTACAGAATGAAAAAAAGAGGATAGGGATGGAAAGTATTATTTGGACAGAAAGAATGACAGTGTCGGTTCTTTACGTTGTTTTTGTACCTATTGACCACTCAATGCCTGAACTATATAGTCAATTGAATTGAATCCTGACTGAGGCTAACAGGTTAGAACTCCTCCAGTTGTTATGTTTTCTACTTTCATGAATAACTAATTTTTTTATTCATTTTCTATTCTATTTTCAGTACATTTGCACACACAATATGTAATATATACAAAGACATTTGATAATGTTACGTAGGTAAAGTCCCACGTAAATTTGAGTTTTATTGATGTTCCTGATTATGATGATGCAGTTAGTTTTATGAGACGCTCACTTACTTATAAGTTACGTGTGTGTGTGTGTGTGTGTGTGTGTGTGTGAGAGAGTAACCATAGCCAGCTTCTCTGGTTTTCCATATACTTTCGTAGACGTGCGAGGTGCTCAAACCGAAGTTCGCCAGCTTTCCTTCTGCTGATGTTTGTACTTACTCTAGTTGCATTTCTGTAGTCTGATTGTGGTCTAAAATTAAAAATGGTGTAACTGTGGGAGGAAGCATGTAACTTCTTCCTCATTGGGAACAGCAGAGAGCAAATAAGGGGACTTTCTTGGCTTTTGCCTTACTGCCAGGGCAAAAACTCTGGGAAAAAACCTTGACTAGGAGTGGTTTCACATTTTACCCTACTAACACATTAACTAATGAGGTCTCTGTCCTGGCAGGTTACTTATACAGTAGTTGTGCACACTTATTCTTGTGACAGGCAAACATGTCGATTGTTCTGTTGTTGACATTTGGAATGTAACTTACGTCATCCTATGTATGGAACAAGTGGCTTGTGAGTTCAGCCTTTTCTGACCCGTACTGTTCCTGAGGAAGGTTTAAATTGTTTTCAAAGTGGTGAAACTGCATTCTGCTGTTGAAACAGTTGTGGTTAGCGCAATTTTCTTTGTTTTGTGCACTTCAGTGAATAATTCTTCAAAAAGATGCTCCACAAGAAAGGTGACTAGTTCACAAACTAATGTAATGCCTTTAACAGTATCAATTCAATAAATCATTGACAGTTCATTTTTCAATTTATAATGGTAAATGAGAGGATTGTAACGTAATACAAAAGGAGCGACTAAAGTGGCTGGGAAATGTTCTTTGAAAGAAGCAAACTTTTTTGGATTAATAATTTCAAAGCTGCTGAATACATGAGAGTTTTGGAATCTTCCTTTCAGTTGGTTGGTCACAATGTCACACACTTCTTTGGCATCTATTGTCAGATTAGGTTCAGTGTTACATTTGGAACATTTTCTTGAAGGAGTAAAACATTCATCTTCAGAAACTTGACACCTTTAAGTGTTCTCTCGTATTTCATAAACAGCCAATTCAAAATGAGATAGTGCATTGTACAACATATCAACAGGTTTAGTGCATTGTACAACATATCAACAGGTTTCATAAACTGACAGAAAAAATTTGGGAGGAACAAAAAGTCTGGATTGTGGAGTAAATTTCTTAAGCCAAGAGCTTCACTTATTGTAATATCATTCCAAAATCTTCTTCCTCAGTCTTATCAAAACATTCCAGTAAGTGTAACTTGTTTTCTTGAACCTTATTTATTACACGAGTCTGGTAGATCCATCTTGTTGAAGACATTGAAGGAATTTTCTTTTTGCATAGTGTCTGTAACAAATCACTTCCCTTAGATGATGAAGAGAAAAATGTAAATCATTTTCTAAATGTATTCCACATTCTTCATATTTCTTAATTCATTCACTTAAATGCTTTAGGTCCTTACATCCTACTCTTGGTCACAATCTTTCAGCACCACATAACTCACTGTTAACCAAAACTTTTTACAGATTCATGTGTTGCAGAAAGTTTTCTGCTTCTTTCTGTTGAGTTGTGACATTAAGAAATCTTTTGATTGATGTACATCTAACTTCTTCATTTCCAGCTTCTCTTTCATACTTAATAAATGAAAGGGCATTTTATTCATTTTAAAATAACTGTACAAACACTCAAGTTTCAAGCATTCAGCTCCAGAATGGGTGACACTACCGAGAAGTGGAATCATTCACTGTTTTCCACATTTCCTGTTGACGAATGGCAGTAGGGGAAAAAGGAATGCAGTAAGGCACATTACAGCAACTACAGTTAGGTACTGTAGGCGCAAGGTGACTGGCCAAGAACATTGTGAAGACTTGTGGACTGTTGGGCAAGGGGAGGAGAGTGGGAATGTGACAGGGCAGTGGGGTTCACTGAGATGCAGGGAAAGAGGGATATGGGTGAGGTAGTCTGTCCACCGAGCCCTGTTGAGCTGCCCTACGCTGCACTAGGGTGAGGGCCCAGGTAAAGAAAGGGAAACAGCTTGGTCACATCACTGTGTCTGCTGTTTTAGAGGCAGGGTATGTGGTGGGAGTAAGAGCCTTCTGACACTGGCCCCACGGCATGGCTGTGTTGGAGTGGCCTGTCCACCAGGGCCTGTGCTTGCTAGCCTGCAGCTGTGCTTTGGCGAGAGGCTAAGTGAAAAAGTAGAAACCGCTTGGTCATGTCACTGTGCAGGCTAGGAGTGTGGAGGGAATACGAGGTTACAGGCCACCTCCCACTGGCCCTCGACTTTGGCTGTAACAGAGGGGAAAAGAAAAACTGGTTTCTGACTGCAAAACGGTATGCTTTGCGTCTGTCTGCAACAGAGAGAACTGGGCCTGATTAGAGCAGGTTTCTGCCAGTCTTACTATGCCAAGTCATGTCCAACTCGAACTGTTTGATATACGAGGTGCATTCAAGTTCTAAGGCCTTCGATTTCTTTCTAATTAACTACTCACCCGAAATTGATGAAACTGGCGTTACTTCTCGACATAATAGCCCTGCAGATGTACACATTTTTCACAACGCTGACACCATGATTCCATGGCAGCGGCGAAGGCTTCTTTAGGAGTCTGTTTTGACCACTGGAAAATCGCTGAGGCAATAGCAGCACGGCTGATGAATGTGCGGCCACGGAGAATGTCTTTCATTGTTGGAAAAAGCCAAAAGTCACTAGGAGCCAGGTCAGGTGAGTAGGGAGCATGAGGAATCACTTCAAAGTTGTTATCACGAAGAAACTGTTGCGTAACGTTAGCTCGATGTGCGGGTGCGTTGTCTTGGTGAAACAGCATACGCGCAGCCCTTCCCGGACATTTTGTTCTTCAAAACATTTTCGTAGGATGCACCTGTTACCGTAGTGCCCTTTGGAATGCAATGGGTAAGGATTATGCCCTCGCTGTCCCAGAACATGGACACCATCATTTTTTCAGCACTGGCGGTTACTCGAAATTTTTTTGGTGGCGGTGAATGTGTGTGCTTCCATTGAGCTGACTGGTGCTTTGTTTCTGGATTAAAAAATGGCATCCACGTCTCATCCATTGTCACAACCGACGAAAAGAAAGTCCCATTCATGCTGTCATTGCGCGTCAACATTGCTTGGCAACATGCCACACGGGCAGCCATGTGGTCGTCCGTCAGCATTCGTGGCACCCACCTGGATGACACTTTTTGCATTTTCAGGTCGTCATGCAGGATTGTGTGCACAGAACCCACAGAAATGCCAACTCCACTTTCTCGATCATGTCGTCAGACCGGCTTGTGCGAGCCCGAGGTTGTTTCAGTTTGTTGTCACACGATGTTCTGCCTTCATTAAACTGTCGCACCCACGAACGCACTTTCGACACATCCATAACTCCATCACCACAAGTCTCCTTCAACTGTCGATGAATTTCAATTGGTTTCACACCACGCAAATTCAGAAAACGAATGATTGCATGCTGTTCAAGTAAGGAAAACGTCGCCATTTTAAGTATTTAAAACAGTTCTCATTCTCGCTGCTGGCGGTAAAATTCCAACTGCCATACGGTGCTGCCATCTCTGGGACGTATTGACAATGAATGCGGCCTCATTTTAAAACAATGCGCGTGTTTCTATCTCTTTCCAGTCCGGAGAAAAAAAATCGGAGGCCTTAGAACTTGAATGCACCTCATAAAATTGAAAAAATATACACATGACAAAATTTTTGGTGGGGTGGGCCCCTCTGGCCCTTTAGAATCAGCCACCCCTGGTGGTGGCAGAGAACGACGATGTCTGGGGGCAGCAGAGGAAGAAGATGATGAAGAGCAGTGGGGTGGTGGAGGAGAACGAGGAGATGTGCAGGGCAGAGGGGGGCAAGGTGGGGGTGGAGGAGGATGAGCAAAAGTGCCGAGATAGAGGAGGATGAGGAGAGTGAGGTGGGGGTGGAGAAGAACAAGGTGGGTAGCGGAGATAGAAAGAAAGGAAGATTAGTGTTTACCAGCTCGTCAACAATGATGTCATTATAGACAGAGCACATGCTCAGATTAGGGAAGGGTGAGAATGGAAACAAGCCATATCCTTTCAAAGGAATTATCCTAGCTTTTGCCTTAAAGGGACTGGTCCACGAGTACCAGGGGAAGCCAGCCCTCTGGTAGCCACACCATGAATCATTGCCAGACAAGCAGAGTGCATGATGTGAGTTGTCGTCTGTGGAGGATTTATGAAAGAAGGTAGCCCATATTGCCTTTTTCATTCCCTCAAGGTCATTTTTAATTTGTCTTATGACTTGTCCAAAATAATACTGCAACCAGTCAACTAATTCGTCTGAAGCTAATCACATCCACTAATGCACTTACCAGCTAACTTCTTTCCTTTCGAATTACACTTCCAAGTTCCTCACCTTTTCTGGATGTGTCCAACATATTCCATTTTTTCAAGTTTTGTGTCAGCATAAGGTTTGGATTCACAAACTTTTGGTACCCTTTTGAGTCTCCATCTCCAAGGTAAGATGTATACATCACACCATATTTCTCCACTGATCTTTGAAATATCTTCACAACACCTTCAGATTCCATCCCTCCACTATAACCACTAATATTAATCCACTGTTACAGCCATGACAGTACTTGGTAATACGTTCCACATCAATGACTTTAACGTTGTCCAAGGAGGTAGCTGTCACTACACCATTTAGGGAACTATGGTCTCTTCATTGCCAGAATGCATTCAGGGCTGCAAACTTACATGTATTGCTGTCATTCATGTCAACACTTTCCTGAACAGAATTTTTCTAGCTATCATTTGCTACTTCTTCTAAAATCTGTAGAATAATTTTATTGTGCCTGTCAAACCTTGTAGGGGGAGGTAAGTAAAAAAAAAAAAAAAAAAAAAGGAGCTGTGCACCTCTGTACCTCATAGCATAAGCAAGTTTAATATTTGTGATATACACACACTGTTTGGTTATGCAACAAGTATAACCACTTTCACTTAAATCACAAAAATTACAAATAATTCTTAATTTTGATGCACAACCTCTTGTAGCACGCACCTCCTCAACTACCTTCACACCACTATTGCTGCATTCCTCACACTGCAAAGCTTTATTTAATAGTTCAGATAGAGCAGGGTGTTCAACAGTACTCGTAACACAACATGAATCAATAGTTGGCACCTCTATATTATCAGCATTAATACTGTCAAGCCCATTGTCCAAATATTTCAGTTTTAGTTCCGAAGCACTTGGAGTAGTTGAAGCTGATTCAAGTGTTGTATCACACTGTATTTCAGTATCAGCAGAGTCAATCTGTCTGGTGAACGATTTCCATAAAATTTACATTGTTTAACAGCAAACTTCTTAATTTGTCCCATTGATTTCAAGTGAAATAAGAAAATCATACACAACAGTTACTTCACTATAAACAAAATATTTGTGCCAAAACTTCAGCAAACAAAGACTAAAGTCTCTGTATAAAGAAAAAATAAGCAAATGAAAAGCTTTTGCAGGTCAGCCAATTTAAGGGATATAAAAAAAAAAAAAGTTTTATTCTCATTTCGGATTGTGTGCCATGGGGATGTTATGGTGCGTGCAGCCACTTTTAAATTCCTCTAATTTTGGTACTTTCTGTGGTCCATTTTCTTGGGAGTAAACTTTTTCTGGTTCAGAAAACTACGGAGAAAGTTTTAAGACAAAAATTAAAAATTCGATTTTTTGACAGTTATTCATGTACAAGTCTCCTTAAGCAATTTCGGGAAATCACAGAAAACCTAAATCTGGACAGTCAAATGGGGGGATATGGTGGAGGGCAGATGAGGACATGGAGGGAGGGGGGGGGGTCAGAGAGGAAGTGGTTGGGGAGTGAGAAGTATGTGTTGGGGGGCAGAGGAGGAAGAAAAGAATTAGGGTTCAGTTTGATGATGGTGATTGCAGGAATAATGTTCAGGAACACACAAGAAGATCAAAGGCTAGCACAAGTTTTATTGAGACACAATGCATCATATGGCCAAGTAAAATGTTAAGACAATTTTTTGTAATAAAATTAAGACTTATAGACTGTCATCCTAGAAGAATGGAAAAGCAGCAGCCTGTCACATTTGAGGCTTCATGCAGTACACCATGGATCTTAATTTAAAATTATTGTAAATTACAGGTGGAACATAATGCCCACATGATAATAGGTCACTACAGACCAAATAAATGTTGCAATGGTGGCAGGAGAAGGCATTAATAAGGTCTGGTGTGACAAGGAAGTGTGGGAAGACGGGAGAAGAGTGTATGACGGGGAGGTGGCTGTTGTCTATGTAATGCACCATATAGGGAGCACTAGGATAAATTCTCTCAAAAAAGTGCAAGGGACACAGAGAAAAACTAAGCTAAATGGAAGAGATATGGAAAAAAATAAACTTGGGTGAAGCAGAAAAGATCCAAGGAGTGTGGTGCTAGGACTGCGGGCCAAAGTGTGGTTTAGAATAACAATGACAGAGGAGAGAGGGAAGGGTTGTAGAGGCAATTAAGTCAATAACATGGAATGGTAAACATTGTGGTCAGCGGGGGTGAGAGAGTGAAGGTTATGTTCGAATAATTCATTTGGCTGGATAATTGGTTCTTGGCCAGTGTGTACAGTGGTGTAACATTGTATGTAGATTCCACTGTGCCCAAAAACTCAGATAGTTATTGTTCTTTCCTCTTTCTATTGTTACATAGCAATATATTCTCACATGTGTGTACAAAATCATTTTTTAAATTCTTGGGCAATATGTACAACTACCAATAGGCCTGCTGCAGGCTGGATGATCCATCTAAAGAACTGGCCAACAAATTGCATACAAAATGTCCATTGTACAAAAGCATATCGACATGCAACTGGCCTCTTATGGTTTAGTGGAGGGCACAAAGCAAGGGATGAATTACACAATTTCATGTTTAGTGATTCTTCCTTGGTATAAAAAGTTTGCAAATGGACTATCAGCCAGAAGAGCAGCAACTGCTAGAGGTCATAAGGCAATGACATACATATCCAAACTTCAGGCATCCCACTATGGAGAGCCATAGCCTACCCTACACCCCATTTAACTGTTGAACAGTGTGAACATATCCAGAACATCAAGCACACAGTTCAATATCAGAAAGAGATGCTCTTCCTAACAGACATTTCTCACATTACTCAGCAGACACCTAGATATTCAGAAACTTCTCTGACCAGCACACATACCAGACTAGTCTCCTAGTGACCATGTGGTGTCTAGTCTGGTCTAAATTACTAAAAACATCTTAACTAATTGCAGCAACAGGGGCAATAATTTTATTGTGATCTATAATAGGTATCCATAGATCGTTTGTTTTAAGGAAGTTGAATTTCCAATACTATTTGTTATTGTTTGTAGCTATTCTTTCCTGGCTATGCACCAGAATGGAATTTGAGCTTTGTGTAATTGGCAGTATAAAAAAATGATCCTACCTTCATCATTGTGCACATATTCATCCTCATTACACCAATGGGAAATGCACACACTTGAAGCAATGAAGTATTTATTAATGTATTATGCATGTTTTACACATGTGATTATAGCACCTTGAATCTCTATAACAATAATTTTGGTACAGTAGAACTTAGATTATCTGTGTGATGTGGGACTGAATTTGGCCAGGATAATCAAATATTGCGATAAGTCAGTAAATCATGAAAACAGGACATTTCTTCAAAAAGCTAAACCTTTATATACATACTACTGATTATTAATTTAATGACCACAAAACAATGTTGTTTAGATTTTGTACTGTTCTGCGTTACATACAATGTCAGTTCTTAAACATATCAGTTAGCCAGTTGTTTTGCTGTCTTTAATTTTTTTGTGCTGAAAAGTCTCACATCCTCTTCTATGATTATCTTCATTAATATTACAGAACTAAATCATAACTCCAGTGAGCTGTAGAACTCCTGTTACCTGAAATCCAAGTATCTAGGTCATCAATTATCCACTTTTGCTGGCCACCAAACTCCCCAGATATGAATATTATTGAGCATAAATGTTCAAACTTAAAGCACACTAGAATATATTTAATTATATGTATCCTCGGTGGAATATAAACAACTGAAGCAGTTAAGGTAATAACTGAAAATACAGTTGAGCGGTTCAGTCCACCACATATAGGCATGTAAACAAGATACAACATTGATGAGCTTTTTAGCAAAATAATACCCCCCCCTCTCTCTCTCTCTCTCTCTCTCTCTCTCTCTCTCTGTGTGTGTGTGTGTGGGGGGGGGGGGGGAGGGAATGGATGGATGGATGGATGGTGGATATGATGATTTGTTGTAGGCTGTACCACTGCTGTTTCTCTGCCACAAAATACATGGATAGTACATAGCTTTAAGTTTTTTAAGTGTTTTTAAATGTTAACAAAAGTTAACAGAAAGGAGAGATTTCTTATATTTTGTATGAATATATGATGCTGAAAAAATGTATTGTCTTTTCTGTTTTTAGTTACAAGCGTTGGGTGTGGCAGTGATGGAAGAAACAGTCTTTCTGTTATAACACAACCATTGTCACTGGACAAATGGGTGTCAGACTGACAGTAGTTTTCCAGAGAAGACATTCTGAAGTAACTCACCCAATGCTGCATTAATAACAATGACAAAAGAAAAAAAAATGTACTTTGAACTGTAAAATTAAACAATGTGTTCAGTTCATGTTCAGCCTTGGCCATGATTCTGGAAGGAATTGATGCACTTTGTTCATGTTTGACATGGAAATATAACCAGGGTGTTTAAAAGTAATGGAATAAAGATTCAAAAACTGAAGATTTTAATTCTACCAGAAGAACATTTTCATGAATCATTGGCTTGCATGAAAGTTTTTTCAGATCAAGTACAGTTGTCTAGGTTAAAATGCCATTTAAAATTTCTCTCACAAGAACTGATGCCAGATAGTAACATCTATGAATTATTGAAGTTACTCTGAATTTGATATGATTTTATTTCAGAATATTGGGGTGAAAGTGTTATGAAGGGTACTTTTGCAAGGCTAGACTGACTATTTCAGTTCTGGAATGAAGAAAAGTGAATTTAACTGTGAAAAAGAATTTAAGTGGCATTCCAAAATAACAATACAGACATTATCTTTGCTAGTAACTTAAAGCTTGAACAAGCAACAACACCAATATCATAGGGTATTACAGATTACAACAGATGTGGTATTAATGCTGAATATTGTGGTGCCTAGGGAAGAACTGTGATAAAACAATATCTTCAAGCTAAAAGCATTTCTTGTGATTGCTTGCACAAGTTTGTTTGGCTCTATAATTTGTGAGTTGGTTCTAGACAATTCAGACTGAATATTGAGGGACCAGAGACAGTAAGCTGTGTCAAGCATACACTACGTGAACATCTGTGAGTTTCTACAATGAAAAATAAATAAGACAGTGATAAGGCAGTCCAAATATTAAATATGACAACTACTACCACTAATGATCAAAACTTAAGACCCCCTCTATTAGCCACCAAAACAAAACCTGTGACCTAATTAATTGTATCTCCAGAACTGTACAGTGGTCTGCGGCTGTTGTAGGAGTTGAGCATTGCAGCAGAAACAGCAAGAAAATAACAGGGTAGCATCTCTGGTGTATATGAAGACCTACAGATCACTGTAAACAGACTCCCCCCCACACACACACACAGAGAGTTGGCAAGTTGGTGTGGGGAGGGAGGAAGAGGGAGAGGGAGAGAGTGGGGAAGGGGGTGTGGCGGAAAGGGGGGAAAGAGGGAGATGCACAAGTGGGAGAAGCATCAGGTGCATGGGATGGAAATGTGGTGCTCATGAGGCCACGTGTGGCCGCGAGAGTAGCACAGGACCCAGCAAATACTGAGGGCAGGAATACTACTCGACTGGCTGCTTCACAATCAGTGTCATCTGGACCATTCTCCCTAACACCAGCTTCTCTCAGTTAAGTAGGTGGGATCTGTCTTTGCATCAGATTCTTCAATCATATAATCCTCATGGCCTTGATCTCTCTTGACCCCTACTCTGTAATCCTCTCAGACCCTGCTCCCTGAGTTCCGTTTCACTCATTTTGCACCCTACACTCTTCAACTTCTCTCCCCATTTGTCCCCATCATTGTGGCTGTGCCACAACTAGCTCACTATGCTACATCCCTGTTCTGTAAGCTTTGCTCCCAATCATCACCCACCCTTCCAAACTTTCCATTCCATCAAAGTCTCCTTTTCCCCTCAACCATACATCACCTTCTCTCATTCCATTGTTTTACTTGTCAGATCATCATTAACACTGGAATAATATAGATAAAAGAAATTTGCCTTTCAGGATCATTTGGCAGAAAAAATTATGACTCTTACTGTACAGCTACCACGATTTCAAGGAAACTGGGTCATCGTCATCATCATCATCATCATGATCATCATCATCATAAGTTTGAAATAAAACCACGGAAGATCCAGGATGGTTAACTTGGCAAAGAGAGACTGTGGTCATGTGTGTGTGAGTTGCATTCAGTGGTAGATACAGAAAAACCTCAAGTAGGGGCCAGCACTAAAGATACCTTGAGCTACCTTTACTTTTACCGTTATAAAAAAATAATCAAGTCACATGCAAAGTTTAAGAAACTTTTATTAGAACTGATTATACACATATACAAGACAATGCCATCTTCTGATATAAATATGTTTTTGGGAATCTTCTCGAAAGTCACTATTACCGAGCATACACGCATCAATACTTTCCCATACCTAACTCGTATTACAAGTTAGGTATGGGAAACTATTGTTACATTATTAGTAAAAATTTTGTTATGAGTCACATAATATTTTTACTGACAATTTTACTATGAATTACTGTTATTAACTGACACTGTCACTCTTGACTAATCTTCATACTTGCAACTGCTACAACTAGGACTTTTTACTTATTCATTCTTCAGTCTCATTATTTCTGCTTCTGAATGTAAACTAGTTTCCTATTTGGCAAATAGTCCGTGTATATAATGCTATGTATCGAAGGTTCTCTGTACAAGAAAACAGTAGAATATTCGTGACTTTTCTCAAATTCCAGACAGAGTAACATATCGAGACTACTAGAAAGGCTGTGATTTTTCTCGTAGGTACGTGTTAGCTATTTATGTGCCAGACAGAAACACATAAAATATGACGATGCTGACGCACGTGCTACGTAGGAAAGTACAACTACTCGATTTAGTCGAGTCAACTGATGAAGGAAATGAACAAATAGTGTGTGGGCTGACTGGTGGGACTGGCAATGCGTGCAGCCCCCGCCCCCCAAGAAGGAGGGGGAGGGGGGGATTGGGCACACCCCCCCAAATGTATCCGACACTGGACTTGCATTTGCAGGTGTGTGGGTGTTGTGCCTATCTGCGACTCAGCATCTATGCTAAATGGTGAGTTGTTAAGTTTGAAATACTAGGGTTGGAACTTTAATAGTGGCAACTATTTATTCACAACCGATACAAAAGTGTTACATGTTTGCTCCTGTTACTGTCCTTCAAAGTAGACACCATCATTGCGTAGAACCTGTTGCCAGCGATGTGGAAGGCATAGTATGCCGTTAGCAGAGCCTGTTCTGTTGATGGTGCAAATGGAGTGGTCTGCTGCCTGTAAAATCTCTGGAACAGTTCTGAAGGAAATGCCACGAAGTGGTTCCTCCATCTTTGGAATTAAATCAAAGTCACAAGGACTTAAGTCCGGGGAGTATGGTGGATGGTACAGTACTTCCCAGTCCCATCGACCGAACAGAGCAGCACAGCTTGCGCTGTAAGTGCCTGCGCACTGTGGTGCAAAATGATGGGTGGGATGCACAAAAAGTGTCACCACTTCTTTCGCAAAGCTGGTAGCAGGTGATGCTCCAAAAACGAACAGTAATACTGTGCATTGACGGTCTGCCGTGGAGGAATGTAATGTGTTAGGACAACACCATCACTGTCGTATACAAGAATCACCATAACTTCAGACCGCTCCATTCGCACCATCAACAGTACAGGCTCTGCTGACGGTATACTACGCCTTCCACATTGCTGGGAAAAGGTTCTACACAATGCTGGTGACTACTTTGAAGGACAGTAACAGGTGCAAACATGTAATTCTTTTGTATCAGTTGTGAATCAATAGTTGCCACTATTTAAGTTCCAACACTTGTATATACCTTACATTGACTGCATAACCAAACATTCATGAACCATAAAATGTCCTTTGGAGTTATTGGTTTACTCATCTTTGTCAAGTTATTTCCAGTCTGCTTCATTAATTCCATCATCTGCTATTAGATGCTGGTAGAAGGCACAGGACACATGTGGTATATAAACCAGTAACTGACACCATAGGCTCCAGCTTGTGCAAGATGAAAACCACCGCCTTCCCTCTAGCAAATTCCAATGTTAAATGTTACATAAGCAGTACTTAAATTGTATCATTCGATGGATATTTCCTATATGAAATCCCTGAATTTGCACTCTTTCACAAGTACTTGCTGTCCATCAGCAGCTATCTTTCTGTGAATTCCAGACACTGTAATCCTCTCAACAAGTGACAGAAATATTTTTCTTTTTTTGCATTCTTACTACCTGAAATGGATTATACTCCTTCAGTTTTGACGGTAGTTACAGACAGGCACATGAATACCATACATGTACCCCAATTTTTCAATGACAGCAAATCTCCATTTGGGATAAGATTCCAATCTACTCTCTTGCATCATTGCTCAGAAATCTTTACCCTTTTGCTAACTAGAAAGTCTGGATTTTCACTGCCACAACTTACAGAATATGTTACACTATTCTTTATGCTTCTATTCAGCATCTCACCACAGCATCGAACTATACATGCTCCAGTTTTGTCTGGGATATGACATCCTTACTTCAAGAGGGCCAAACAATGTAACCTTGTCGCCCACAAGGTCGAGTTAAAGTTTTTTTTTGTGTTATTGTCTGCAGTGCTATGTAGTTTCCTGACATGTCAAGACAAATTAATGTTTTCACCAAGTCAAAACTGAAAATAAATGTTTCCACTGTTTCATTATTTGCTTTTCTGAGGCTCTCTCTAGCTGCGCCTACCTTCTGGAGTTCAGGTCAGGAGCACTGTTGAAATGTTTCCCTTTGTCCTTCTTTTTCAGTCAATTCAATTTTAAATTATTCACATGTTTTGGAGCAAGTAGAAATAGATCAAAATGTTCATTAAAGTAATGTCTGTAGGCCCACTCTTCAATATGCTGCAATTCTCTAATGTTTAATTTGGGAGAATGATCTTTCTTGTGAAAATTGTGGTACCATCCTCCTCATAAATGCACTGTGAAGGTATGAAGGTATTTGTTTTTTCTTGCTTTTTTTATACTTTCACATGATCTGTAAGGTTCCTTCACTTCTTCAGCATTCACTTTACTAGTACAGTCATTCCTACATTTATAATTAGCTGAATCAAAAATTTACTTTGTTTTTGTCCAACATGTTAATCACTTTGTATACCGTATGTCTTTCCTGGGTCCGTAAACAACTTTTGTACAGTGTCAACATATTTACACAGACTTTTTCTGACATCGACTGTTTCTGCTTGCTTCTTTTCATCACACTCAGGTTATCATCATTTTTAAAACTGGTGGTTCATAGATTGTAAGTGGAAATATTGTAATTATTCACAATAGCACCAATTTCTGTGACATAACCAAAAGACTAGAGGAGAATTACTCATTTTTGTTGCCTCAGAAACACAAACATGCATCAGTATCACTATGGCTTTCTGCGGGAGAGCCTACTGTAACACTGCTATTGCAATATGAAGTTACATTCTAAAATTAACACTGCACTTTTTAAAAAGATAATCATAAAATCCAGAACCATTATGTCATGAAGGATAGGCAAAGTTTAATCACAAACCTTTCATTTTTAAAAATTTTTTTTATTGACTAAACAAATCACCAGCCACTCTTGCAGGGAAATGGACCCATTATTTTCAACAGTAATTAATTTACAAATGAGACACAGAAAGCAAACAACTAATCAGAACAGGTACAGAAAAAAATGTTGAAGTACTGCCTATGCCTAGTAGCTAAAATGTTAAGCTAATTCTGGAACTGATACCACTGCATTGATCAAGGCTGAGTACTATTCACTTTTTGGAATGAATGAGATTTTTAAAACAAACAGGATGTCACTTTAGTATTAAATATCATTAACAGTTCTAAATGCTTGTTTTAAAAAAGTAAGTACATTTCTAAATTAAATTGTTGAATATGTAGATTTAACAGCCTTTGCTATGCAAATTAATGAGATATATATTACCTTTGCTACAATGACACTTCCTGCATACATTTAGTACTTCAAACAAAAGTTTTTAAAAGATTAGCAGTTCTAAACTTCTCCTTTAAATGTAAAAACCACTACATTTACTTGAGTATTACCAATCCTGCTGCTAATATCCACCTATAAACAAAATCAACTATCAAGTACACAGTGATAATACTGAAACCACAATGTTGCAATTTGGCATGGCTGTATAACACTGTAGACAGTAGCCACATATACAGGTAAACATATGTATCACAGCACCTTGTCTCATCCTGTCAATCATTGCACTGTCGGCCTAACTACAGCCATTTCTGGCTGCTCCATCTAATAAGTGTTATTAAATAATTTACACATGACACATGTAACACATATAAACATTGAATATAGTTTACAGCACAGAATGAAAATACTGTCACACAGACTCACTGACAAATGCACAGTTATTTCCTGGTCCTCTCATTTTGAAGCACAGGAACAAATGTTTTCAGTTCCCATGCCACAAATCACTATTTTTCAGACTTATGTCATGAAAGTCACACCATTTGTATTCTGACAATCAAACACTAAATAGGCTATCCACAAAATTCAAGACAAATCATTTTTCACAATAACAGTATAATTTTTGTTGTTAAGTACACAAAAGGCTGACTTCAGCTGCATTTCTAACCACTGAAAGCAAGCCACCAAAAATGACAAATTGGTGTCTTCACTAACATTCCACAAAAACTCCTGCTTTAAATTATAATTTTGTTTTTAACGGGTGTCAACACCAACGAAAAATTTAGTTTATTACAGAAATAGCACCATTTCGTTATGAATTCTGTATGTGTATGCTCTTAAGAAAAATTAATGCTGTCTCAAATAAATCTGACAGATGCTTCTGAAATCACAGCAGTTTGATGTCTATTAGTTCCCATATTGCAGAATATAGAGTAACAGTGATTATTGGAGCAGTACTTAAGTTTGCACAAAAAATCAAAATATAATCATAGAAATAATGGCTACTAGATCTTAGCAACTATCTCACTGCCACACAAGAAGTAATTCCATAAAAGGAAGGGTTTATTCAAAACTGATTGCATGGTATTTCATAAGATTGTGTCATACCCCCTCCCCCCTAGTGGCAACTAATAAATCAAATATGAAAAATATGCTCCTCTGAGAAGAGTGAAATAGATTATGTAAAGCCAAATATCACTTCATATTTTCATGATGGAACAACAGGACCAATATTCTTTCATGAACTGAGGAACTGACCAAAACAAAGCCCACTTCATCATCATAAATCGCTGAACAGTCACAGCTGCCATGAAGCCAAACAACGACAGGAACAAAATTTAATACATTGGAAAATCAGTTATATAAAGCTCTTTAGTCTCAAGAAGCTGCAGATTTGGAAAGTATAAAGCTTATAAATTAGAGTTATAGAAACCAAACAATGGCAGGACTGTAAGTTACACAGTTGTTACAATTATCACAATAACATCAGAAATTAAGAAACCTCAAATCTGAGTGAAACACAGTAATGAAAAGAAAACTTTTATATAATGGATTTAACAGAGCTCAAAAGTCTATCGAAACGTTGATTAATATTCTGTCAATAATCACATGAATATCAAGTTCATTGCAAAGATCTGTAAAGTGGATCTGCTATGCAGAACATGAAAAAAGTTTTTGATGTCAGCGTGTGCTGAGGATAACTGCTGACATTTACTTATAAATACACAATGATTTTTTTGTAGGAACATAACATCATTGTTTATTAGCAGGAAGGTGACTGCAGTTCTACCGAGTCCAGTTCAGTTCGAGAGAATTAGATGCCATTCTCAAACAATTCCTAAAAGTTTGAGTACACTGCAAGTTATCCTTCCAGGTCAGCGAGGAGTTCCAGCTTCTGCTGAAAGAACGAAAGTGCTGTTGCACATACAGTTTGTGCGGACGGTGGTGAGCCTTCTGGGCATCAGGCCGAACCTGCCGGCCAGCGGCCATGGTCAGACCTCAGGGCTTGGAGCTTCACTGCCACTACCATTAAGGTGGAGATGAAGATCAGATGGCTCATCATGCTCACTCTCTGTATCCACTGATGCTGAGCGTGAGGCTTGTGATCGGGTACCTCCTGTCCACCGCTCTTTCCAGCTTTCTAGCCTCATGATCTGAAAATTGTGTACAGATTTTAATTAATACTGTGACACTCAATGTAAAATAGGAATACTGTTGCAATAATGTAACAAACAATACAAAACTTAATTATTAACATGATTACTACTATTTTCTGTACACTGCCATGGGTAACTTACATTCGACTATGAAATTATATGGATAATTACACCAAAAAAAGAAGTGAGTGATATGGCAGTGAATGGAAACATACTCAGAAAGAGATAGTTTAAAGGCCTAAAACAACCACGCTGCTTCAGGTTTTCTGCAGCTTCACTGCATGAGTCCTAAGTAGTTCTGGCATTGAGAACATGGTCAGATCCTTCCACTGGGTTTTCATGAAACTGAGTTCAATATCTAAGCCACTTTTGGTCCACAGGATGTTAAACATAATTTTTAATAAATTGATGTAGAGTTTTGACAGTAACTTTCTGCAGTCTTAATGCAGGGCCAGACACTGTTAAGCAGGAAAATCATAGAGGGTGACCACGGTTAGCTTCTAATAATATATTGCTCACAAGGGTGTGCTCGAGTTGCCATTCCTCAAAGAACCAGAGTTCTTTTGCGACTTAATGCTTCCTCTATGTGATTAGTAACTATCTATCCATCCCGAAGTCTAAGGTCAAGAATTTTTGGCCTATTCTACTTACTACTCAGAATGTCACCTATCAAATGTAGGTTTATATAATTTTTTGTCTGTGTATTAACTCCAAGAAAATAATATCAGATGGAACATTTATAAGAACAAAAAGAGTTAGCTGAAACTTTGTTGGAAGAATTATCTTAGCCTACACCGCAAAGATATGAGGAAACCACTGAAAATCTAAATCATAGTGGCTGCAGTACGACCAAAATAAAACATTTTCCTTCTAATAAGGAGAGCACTTTACCCTTTCACCACTCAACACCATTTGTACCATAAAGCCACTGTCACAGCTTTTAACTGCTATTCTTTTACAATGATTTCAAATGATGACTCAGTGAGTATGTGACATCAGAAATACAATTAGTCTTTGAAGAGAATTTAAAGCAAAGGATGCATCTTAGTAATGAAACATCTATGGTATATGAGCAGAAGGCATTTAACTGCTCCTCATGCAAGCTCAGGGTTCTATATCTTCCTTTTAAGACATTCACACACAAAATGGATCAGTCAATAATGAAAGTAAAGATAATCATCATTCTGCAACAGTGAAAGTCTTATAATTTTGCTACTAACTACAGTTTTTGATTCCAATTAACTGTTACAGGGATGAGATAAATTTAACTAAAATAATAAATCATTTCAGAAACAAAACATATTTCTCAAAGAACTTTTCTTTGCACAGCAACAGAAACATAAGGCAACAAATCCGTGCATGCCCATAACCTAAGGGTACATTAGATGACAAAACAGAAAACCAACATCTAATAACTTACATTTATTACAATAGTGGCACATCTCCCTTCACACTGTACTACAAACAGGCATGCATTACATAACAAACATTTGATGTTTTTTCCACCTTTTACTTTGGCAATGTCAATGGAAGGCATTACAAATCTGACACAACTAACTAATCAAATAATACTGTGGGTAAGATTGATCAGGGATTGAGGAATACGAGATAACCTAAACTCATTATTTAAAAAATTAATTTGAGTTCTTTAAATGTATTGTGTTTCACTTTTTTCCAAGATTAGTTTCATAATATTCATTTCTGAAACTATATAAATCCTCTCCCAACACATCACATTAAATAGTTTACATGATACATTTTTAACACTACGGGGCCATCTTCATAAACCAAATACACTGGCCAATCAAACTACTTTTGGCTCCAAGATTTTATTCAGACCTGATAAGAAATTTCTTTCAGAATGCATAATTACTCTTATGGTCCATACATTTTGTGATACCTTTAAAAATTCATTACAAAAAGTATTTTACGAGGAAATGAGATTAACCTACAAATTGGTTATAATTTTATTGAGTAATACTGTCATTTATCTATTGTGGTCGCTACACAGTTTTACAACAATACAGCTCCCAAAAACCATAGTTCTAGCAGTTTTTCCTGGATGGAAATATGTCTCAGCTTGCAGTGGCCACTGATGAACTACTTTGTACATAGTAATTAAATTTTGAGGGAAGGCATCTTGTGATTTACTCTGTCATAGCCAAACAATTTGAAAGAATATTCTGATATTATAAAACCTTAATCTTACTCTTGATCCCGAAGACAGATCCAATTTTGCCACATAAAAAAGTGCAGAAACTTGACTTCTTTAGTAACAAAAAGTGATTAGCATGAAAATGATGTATAGACAATCATTCCAAAATACAACTTCCAATTCACAATATTCAAAATTAGTCCTCTCATGAAGTATTTACTTTAAAATGATATTAAAGAACTATTCTTTAAATTTGCATGCAACATATATATATATATATATATATATATATATATATATATATATATATATATATATATATATATATATATATATAAAAAGAAAGATGATGAGACTTACCAAACAAAAGCGCTGGCAGGTCGATAGACACACAAACAAACACAAATATACACACAAAATTCAAGCTTTCGCAACAAACTGTTGCCTCATCAGGAAAGAGGGAAGGAGAGGGAAAGACGAAAGGATGTGGGTTTTAAGGGAGAGGGTAAGGAGTCATTCCAATCCCGGGAGCGGAAAGACTTACCTTAGGGGGAAAAAAGGACAGGTACACACTCGCACACACACACATATCCATCCACACATACAGACACAGCAAGCCTTTAAATATGTCTGCTTGTGTCTGTATGTGTGGATGGATATGTGTGTGTGTGCGAGTGTGTACCTGTCCTTTTTTCCCCCTAAGGTAAGTCTTTCCGCTCCCGGGATTGGAATGACTCCTTACCCTCTCCCTTAAAACCCACATCCTTTCGTCTTTCCCTCTCCTTCCCTCTTTCCTGATGAGGCAACAGTTTGTTGCGAAAGCTTGAATTTTGTGTGTATATTTGTGTTTGTTTGTGTGTCTATCGACCTGCCAGCGCTTTTGTTTGGTAAGTCTCATCATCTTTCTTTTTAGATATATTTTTTCCACGTGGAATGTTTCCCTCTGTTATATATATATATATATATATATATATATATATATATATATATATATAATTTCTACTAAAGGTGAAACAAACACCATCACTTCTGTTTTAGCATACTCAAGGGCATTTTGAACTGTTGTATGTGATGATTATTTCTTCTTGCAGTTCTCATTGTCAACACTACTTTTCCCCCTTCCATGCATAGTTATCTTTCCATCCAGTATGGCAGTGTCTGTTTACATGCACCGTAATAATATATATATATATATATATATATATATATATATATATATGCACCGTAATAATATATATATATATATATATATTATTACGGTGCATGTAAACAGACACTGCCATACTGGATGGAAAGATAACTATGCATGGAAGGGGGAAAAGTAGTGTTGACAATGAGAACTGCAAGAAGAAATAATCATCACATACAACAGTTCAAAATGCCCTTGAGTATGCTAAAACAGAAGTGATGGTGTTTGTTTCACCTTTAGTAGAAATTAAATTCTTTGCCTTTCTATCCATAGTTAGACAACAATCCATCATAAAAACTGCTAATGCTTGCATACTTCAATGTCATTCTTTTGAAGTCATTACAAAATATGCAATCCAGCTATATTTTTGAAAAGTGTTTTACATTTGATTCTGATATAAAAGTATACTGTATCTTATACACCTCATGATCATATTAGTAAACATTTGAATTCAACAGAATTAAAACTAAGTATACACTGCCAAAAATAAGTCTTAGCATCTTAGCAACCCTTTTCGAAGTCCTAATTCCACAACTCACTGCACAATGATGAAAGGTACTTTTTGATAATCTCACACAGGAAGGAGATTCAGGTTTAATGCTAACTGATGACCAAATCATTGGAGACAGACCACAGGTGCACACTTGAAAGGATTTAATAGAAAATTTGTTCTGACTTTCTCAAATGAACCATCCTAGCTCTCATGTTTAGTTATTTGGGGAAATCATGGAACATCTGAATTTGAGAATTCAGATTTGGATTCGAAATTCATTCCAACAGAATATAAGTAAAATGTTTTGAACAGTGAGCCATCTTACCTGATGGCAACATTCACTGGAAAGACCATTGGCTCATTTCAGTATCATAACTGTCTTCTTATTAATAACTGGCAGGCTGCAAATTGTTGATTGCAGCTCATACATTTCTAAACCTAATCGGTTCTCTGATCTAATTTCAGAAGAGGAGAAACAAATTGCGTAACAATTTTCCCATGTTCAGTTCTACTGCCAAAATATATTGACTACTACTGTATGACAATCTAACAATATATACTAACATTGTGGATTCTGTATGGTCTATCTTCACAGATACTTCATACAACTGTTTTTGGAGTTTTGCACAATTAAGGTCAATTACAATGAAGTCAACCCTCAGAAGATTCAGAGTTTTCTTTCAGACCTAAAAGATTTTTCATCTTAAGTCCCTTCAAATTAAGTGTGATTCCTTAATTTGAAACTCTTCAAATCAACCATTTCAAAATTCGAAGAGTAGAACATGGCATACCAAATCTAACAAAGAACCAGCATTACGTATTTTTATGCAATTCCACCATTATATTTTACATCCGTGGTTTGTAAAATACAGCAAATATTGGAACTTTGAAGAATATTTGACTTTCTCCAATGTGTGAAAGAGCCCACCAGAAATTTGATGGCATAATCCACAATGTAATATGAACCTAAACCACCTGTGAAGCTCTGACAGAGGTGAAAGCCACACAGCATTACAAAGGATCTTACAATCTTTACTTCACACATATCTTCTATTCCAACTGTTCATTGTCCGTAAGCTTTTCAGCCAGTTTTGGATCACTATACCTTCACGTCACATCAAAGTTTACTTCAAATGTTTCATGAACATTTTCTGATTTTTATCAGATAATTTTCGGTGTGACAACAAAATTGAAAACTTATAATGGCGAACAAAGTTACTTAAATCAATTTTTAGCACTGAAAATTAAAAGCTGATAAAATACAAAAACTCCCAGAAACCGAGAGTAATGATTTTAACATCTTCATGATATGAACTCAGGAAGAAGTATATCACAGTCATTTTCTCAAGACACCCCCTTAACTCCAGAATATTTTACCTGGTATTTTCCAACATCTGTTTTCTACATTTCTGAATGATAACTTCAAATTCTGATAGCACTTTAAGTAATATTATATTCAATCAACCACAAATACTCCACTTCATGATGTCACATATGCTTGGGGCCGACATAAATGATATCTGAGCCCCAATTCAATCATGTCACAAATCAAACTTGTTTATTTTATGCAATTTATTTTGATGGCTGTAGTTAATTCCAAGTTTCTGGTTAGGGAGTTTGTGTGTGCGATCAGTTTTTCTAACTTGTGCCATGTAAATACTGGTGGATCAAAACATTTCTTCACAGCATGTAATTATTTTCTAAAGTAACAAAGATGATCACAGTAACAACTGGTATTGGACATGTTTGGGCATGGTTGCCAACCAAAATTTGAATAGCATTCACAGAAATTAAAAGCACTGCAGGTCGACAAGACCTATCACACCATCAATTCACTCCGAAGCGACACTTGGCATCTATCACAAATATATTTAAGAACAGCCCTCTCCCCACCAGTTTAAGGTATGTGAGGTCACAAGAACAAAGTATTAACATGTGCTTAATGACATAATTAATTTATACTGGTATTAACTTAAAAAAATTTTTCTTTTGCATATCAAATTTGTTTGAATATCTGTTAAAGTGGTTGCAACCACACTTGAGTCCACTATCATAACCTACCACCCTGTCTGCCATCTTGTGAAATTTTCATGAAATTTAAAATTACGGAGAATCACTGTGTAAAAAAGAAAAAAAATTAAAGGCATTTTTGTGCTGACTCTTAAACAGGTCTTACAATTCTAAGAAGCTGTAATACTTTCCAAAACTAAAGAGAATTTAATTTTATTATTCATCTTTTAGTAATAGTAATTCAGTTGATATGGCTGGGTTACAGTGTGAGATCATCATCTTTTGACGTTCAGCATTTGATGAATGAATGTTACTTTTCAAAACTGTCATTTTTGTACAAGAGATTCGTTTGTGAATCCATAATATACTTCTAGAATTTGTCAATGGAGTAGGTTCACCATGCAATGTATTATCCTGTTACGATCTTTATCCATTCTAGACCCTCATTTCTGGATAGCAAAATAAGGGTCGCTGTATTAAAATGGTTTCAACATTTTAAGCATTAGTTTATTAGAGGAACCCTAAAATACAATTTCAGGAGGTCTGTAAGATACCTATGGTATCTGTAAGCCGTCACCAATTTTGTACCGTTGTTAGAAATATGTCTTATGTAGATGAAAAAGAAAATGGAATACACCGGATATAAACTGGGGTCAGGGTCAAGGATTTTGTTGCCAAGTGTAACGATTGACTTTGCTTCAGTATCCAATATTCAATTATGAAATTACATCACAATTTACACAGCTGGTTTTACCACAGCCTCTTCTCTCTCTTTCTTCCCCCCTCCCCCCCCCTCCCCCCGTTGTCCCTTCTACCACTAGCACTTGCCTCAAACTATACCTAATTTCTTTAGAAATCAAGAGGTAAAGGTAACTGGAATAGAAGGGGAAGTGAGAATTCAAGCAACTTAAATGGCTGAGAAAATTAATCAACTTCTTGTTCATGTAACTTTCCACTAGTTTACCAGTAACTGTATAAAAGTTGTGTTATCTTTCCTCACTGCAAATATGAACGTTTCCTCAAATCTGACAACTCCTCATTACAGAATTTTCTGTAGCTTAGAGATGGCTGAGAAAATTAATCAACTTCTTGTTCATGTAACTTTCCACTAGTTTACCAGTAACTGTATAAAAGTTGTGTTATCTTTCCTCACTGCAAATATGAACGTTTCCTCAAATCTGACAACTCCTCATTACAGAATTTTCTGTAGCTTAGAGATCATATTTTTGCTGATTACAAATATCACCATAAAAATAAACTGTGTTCAGAAGTCCTGCCAGGCCCATCAATACCAAACTGACCACGGTGTCATCCTCCAAAAATAACGTCATTGGATGCGGTACAGAGGAGCATGGGTCAGCACACCACTGTTCTGGCTGTTGTCAGTTTTTGTGACCTTGAGCTGCTACTTCTCATTCTAGCAGCTCCTTAACTGGCACCACGAGGCTGAGTGCTCCCTGTTCCAGCCCTACCACCACAGAAAAATCCCTGGCAGTACTGGGAATCTCACCAGGAACCTTCGCTTGCCAGTTAAGGAGGTGGACCACAAGTATTTTTATTCTTTTCTAAAATTTGCATTGAAAATGTGTGTGTTTTAGTTTGCCAGTCATCAGGCACTTTTCTTCATTTTAATTATAACTTTTACCAAGACATTCAAGTCAGCTGTAACAGGCGGTCCATCAGTTTCATTCTCTGGTCCAGTTTTGCAGTGATGGAGCCCAGTTTTGTAATACTTATATTCAATGGGTTTATAGATTTACAAATAATACAATGCATTTTTTCAATTACATTGTTATGGTTAAATTTTTCTTCCTGTGGTAGTAAACACAACCAACTGATACCAGCATCATTGTTATTGTTCACTTTTATCACAAGAATCCTATTAAATTATGAATTAATAATAAGGTTCTGGAAACATTTGTATACAGAGTAATTGTGTCATATAGTGTTTGTATAATAACCAGTTAACAATTCTGTAATTCTTGTTACAGTTATTTCATACTTTTATCATTTCAAAACATGTAGGGGAATTTTATGCTGATCAATGATGACAGAAAATTTTCTTATACTGGATTGTAATTCCTAATCCAATTGTCAGTAGTGTAACAATGTAAAATTAAATTTTTCTCCCTTAATGTACACTCACTGCTCACTTGTTAAAATCATGCCAAGTAATAAATGCACATTACATTTACAACTACCCATGGAGCATATTAAAAAAACACACACACATTTAAATGTGTTCTTTCTCCTAACAGTTAGGATGAGAAACAGACAGTTTTGAAACTCACACAAGCTGTTCCATTCATTGAATTCTACTTGTGAATCATAGTATCTTCTGTTCATTTAATGTGTCATAACTTCAAATACACATATCTAAGTCCATAATCAACAATGACCAAAGAAACGTTCATTTCAAAGTAATAGTTATAATAAGATTTAATCATATCTGAAAATTTGCTATTTGTAACCAATTTTATAGTATGTTATTTGGTAGTGAAGGTATAGTTGATTCATACTGCTAATTAAATAGAAAAGCTGCCGAATTTTCAAAAAGGTCTAATTAGAACTCACAAATAGCTGTCATATTACAAGGACATAATTCTAAAGTCTCAACTACTCAACAACAATTGGCAGCCACCTTTCAGTGATGAATGCTAAGAATAGAAATGGCATCATCTACTCAGTACAGCTCTCCTATCAACAGAATAAATTTGCTCTGTCCAGTGACCTGCATTAATTATTGATTACAATATTGATTTGCTAGGATTGTCACTGTCAAAATATGCAACAGTGAATGTTGACTGGCAGAAAATAGGGTCATATGAGGGACTAGGATGGTAATGGTTAAAGGTAAGATGATACATGCAACTGAAGGTAAACAATTGGAGCCAAGTCAAGCAAGTAAGCTGTCTTTTCACTTACTCCAGCCATTTCCAGGGCTCAACGTCCGGGCTTGTGGGCGTGGGGAACTAAAGACACGCTTGTGTTAGTATAGCTACATATACATACACACAAATAATTTTTTTAAATTCCTGTTTCAGAAGTAGCTACTATATAAAGCAGTTTATGCTGACAAGAATGCCAATCAAAAACAACAGTGTTATCACTCTCAAAGTACAACAGTAAAGTGATTAAGCAAATTCTCATGTACAGCAGATGATACGAGAGGCAGCTGAAAAGTAACGCACAGTTACATATAATGCATGATCCGATGGATATGAGCAGAACTCTGCATGATTAACTTTTAACCGAAATTTAAAAAAAAGAGTTAGAACTGCTATTTATGTCAACTTTCTAATAAATAGTGCTGTTGTGCAGTTAGGGAACATAATGGTTTTAAAAAAGTGCACTGATAAAATCTTTAACTACTAAAATTATGAAATCTAGTAGGAATTGCCAATTTCTATGGAGGTAAGTGTGAAGAGAGTTTTCATCAAATAGTTGGAATAAACAGTTTTTCATGGACTGTTGACAAAAAAGTTAATATTAAAGTGGCTTCTCATAGTGTATGAAGTAGGTGATGAGAAACTCTGAGAACATTTAGAGGTTAAAAACACTATATTAAGGTACAACCACAGAGCTCTACATATTGAGTAATGCTATACACTTGCCTAATAAAACAGCATCCTCATTTCTACACACTGAAAAATAGAATTTAAGAGATTGCTGTTGATAACTTTCCAAACATGGAGGACTCACAATTTAAATTACTGAGGTTACAAAAAAGAAAAGGAAAGTAATGGTATCACCTAAAATTATGGTTCTTGGTAATGTTCTGGCATTACACAAGTACTTACAGACACATGAAGGAAGATTACATTTTAATGCTCTGTGGATATCATGTTTGTTAGAGACAGTAGTAGGTCAGATGGATATGATGAATGAAACTTATTGTGGCCTTATTAAGGTAGCTTCCCTGGCTAGATATTAATAAAGTGAGAACCTGTTGAATTCATGGCATTGTACCTGGTTTGTAAAAAATAAAAATGCAAAGCTCTGAGAAGTAATACTGAAATTCATATTTTTTGCCATGAGGTACAGGTACCTTAACAAAATCAACTATTCCATTCAAATGTAACTTTTTGTGAACGAGTAACTTTTCAGGCACCCCTCGTACAAAATAATTTCTCAGATTATTATTCTTTTAATAAAATAGAACACTGTGCATTACAATAAGCAAGTGACATTTTAGTTATTTACAAATAAGGTAAGCATTGTGACATGTGATTATCAATAAATGAAAGTTCATTATAGAAGCTGGTACTTGTGCATTTCTGTATGCACAGAAGTTTTTTTTTTTATGATATTCAATATCAAACAAGCTACTTAAAACATATGATGCATACATCCTTCTAAATATTGAAGTGCACCTGTTATGCAACTTAGAGTGTGAAATCTATGTAGTGATTAAATAAAAGGTCTAAGGAATATCTGTGCAGTACAAGAAGAAAAGTAAGTGTCACAGTTTATTCAGATGTTTATGCAACAGTGAAGCAATTAATGGCCTGCAATAATGAACTTTCATTACAGAAACAATATGAATAAAATCAAGTTTTGCCAGTACATATCAGCATCATATACAGCACAAAACAGATGTGAAGGAACTTCTTTTTACAAAGAATCTCTTTAGAATTTCCCAATATAGAGCCCAAGCTGCAACTGTATGGGAATGGAATTGACACATTAATCTCATGTTTAAGAATAAGAAAATGGTTCACTACATTTGTGGTCTGGTTTCTCTAAGACAGCAGCAATACACCATTAGTTACGTTACATGAGGCCCTCAAAAACCTGAAGACATTGGCTGTTTGTAATGATAAACCCCCCAAAAATTTAAGTTGTTACGTTGGACTAAACCTCTGGAGTAGGTATGAAGAAAATAAAGGGATTGAAAATATTCATGTTTGCCAAGCTTATTAATTTTGCATGAAAATCATTTACAATGATTTTGCATAAGATTCTCACTGTTCTTGCTGAATCAGTGGCATTCATCTACAATAAAGTAAACAGCTACTATCAATAAACACAGACAAATTTTGTGGAATATTAAATTAAAAACAAACTTCAATTCTAAAAAGTGCAAATTCTGATACTGGATGAACATAATCACACTGAATAGACAGAACACTTATCAGTCAAAAAAGCAAAAGGAAACTATTCCACAGTGCAAAATTAAGCGCAAGGACATTGTTTACCATTGTTAAAGCTTGGCAAGGGTAAGAGAAACCGCATAAGCTGGCGGCTATTCAATGCACTATCACTGGAAAAACAGCTATATGTATAATATCAATATTACAAACCTCAGCCTTGAGGTCAGCAACCTTGTCTTGTAAATCACGAACTTTTTCACTGTCATCCATGTTGCTACGTAGTTCTCCTTCTGCAACCATCTCCTGGTTCTATAACAACATGGATAGTTTCTCTGAGTCAATTAATTTTCCATATTTCTACCAGTTATGAAAGAGTATTTCATCAAATAAACGAAATATTTTGCTGAGCAGCATGCATAAATAAGAAAACAAACCTTTAATTCGAGAACCGAGATTTTCTGGGTAAGTTCTGCGACACATTGTGTATGTTCTGCATCCCTTATTCTAGCCATCATCAGCTCATCTTTCATCTAGAAGAGAGATATTTGTAAGTAGTTTATCTTATGAAACAAAGAAAATAATATTTAAAATTAATAAAAGTGTAGATAATACCAGAAGACTAATTATTCCCATTGTAACCACTATAATTACTGCAATCAATTTTAGAAGTAATTTACTGACAATACTTCAAGTAAGGGTTACAAAGTGGCTGACACTGCATGCATACAGGCAGAGCTTTCTTTCTCGTCCCTCACAGTGCCTGCTTAATTTTGTCTTAACTTTCTATAAGTATGTTGTGTTTAGTGTATTAATTTAATGAAAATGCACCGTTATTCAAATGCATCAATTGGCCCTTCAATTGTTTAATTCACAATCCTGTTCCAGAGAGCTCATGGTTGTCGCTTAAACAATGAGAAACTCAACTACCGTGTTTCTCCTCACTTCCAGCAACAAACATTAACAATATGGTAAATTTTCTGCACCATATCCTCACACACCACTAACCTTCCCACCACACCCAAGTACCAACTTCAATGGAGTACACTATCATCACCCCAGATGGGAGCAACTGAACCAACACCATCACCTGACATCACCCCAAAGTTGAATAACTGAACCCTGTCCTTCACCAGAGCTTTGACTATCATCATGCCCAGGAATATGGTACATCCTATCCACAACCTTCTCACTCCATTCTAACTGCTAAACTGTAGCCACGAACGGAGTTGATCTCCCAGTTGCACAACATGTTGTTGAGAACAGCATGCTCAGTTTCAATGGCTCCTTTACAACCTGCACCATCCGGATCCTTTCTCCCAGCACTACCTTTCCTGAACTACATACACGATATTGCAACACTTCCTTCGTTACTGTAATTCTCCTGAACTCAATCTTCACCAATCCTTGCATCCACACCCTCTTCACAACAGTCTTCCTCCCTCTTTTCTGTTTCTCCCCTCCAATCCACTCTACCTCATCACTGTTATGGTCATCACACGCAGCACAGACTCACCAGCTCCAGTTACTGTCACATTCTGATCCCATGTGCCTGCTGCCTCTCCCTCCAGCATTCCGATCTCGTGCCTGCCGCCTCCCTTTGAGCCGTCGTGTACTCATTTCCTAACCTCCCTCCCACTTCCCACCTCTTTTCTCCCCTCACCCACTACCTGCCACAGCCCCTTACTCCAGTCCACTCACCTAATTGCAGTCTTGATGTGTGTTCAGCTGGTACAATGCACGTGCGCACATTTTTTTTATTTTATTTTATTTTTTATTTTTTTTTATTTTTTTTATTTTTTATTTTATTTTATTTTATTGCTTCTGCTGTTTGGTGAGTTGTTACCTTCACTACTAAAGTATTAACAGAACTTTATAGTGAAAATAAGCTCAAATATAAGAAAATTGTATCACCTTTCTTACAGAAGTATTTATAGTGTGAAGGCACATTTACTGTCAGCCATTTATTGCTGATGAGGAGAAATATCCTGTTGCAGAGCAAGCTCTACAAGATGACAGTCGTGACCTTGGTGCCTGTTTCACCAAACGCGCCACCAGTATTCTTCCCCCCAGACACAAGTTTCTCTTGGAACTCCACAGATGGAAACTAGTGCTACATGTCCTTAGTTCTCGCCACCCACCTGGCCTTTATTTACGTTAATTTCTTTGATCTAAGTGACTACTTCTTTCTCCACTCTGTTTAGTTTTATACATCTTTCATTTTCTGACCTGTCCATTTTTCATCGTCTCCCTGCTACCTCTAATACATACAATGCACTTAAATATAAGTGGATAGATAAAAAAGCTACTCACAAAGCGGTGGCAGGAGAACACACACACAAAAAGGTTTAACGTTTACAAGCTTTCGGAGCCAGTGGCTTTTCCTTCTGGCAGAAGAACTGAATAGGAAGGAAGAAGGGTGAAGGAAAAGGACTGGAGAGGTTTACGAAAAATTGTGTAGTTCAGAAAAGTCATCCAGAACACCAGGTCAGGGGACACTTACCAGACGGCATTTATCTTATATTGTCAATAATTGATTATTTTCATTATTATACAATGCACTTTGTTTTTCACTCTTATTAACTTGTGCACAATGTTTTAGCAGTAATCTCTGGCTTGTATATTACCCTGTCTTCCATCTTTAAGCTCTCAGGTTTTCAAATCTTGTCCAGTGGAGCCCATAATGATCAGTCTTTCCTTCTCATCTCATGCTGCAAGTCTTCCGTGACCTGGAGTTCTGGGTGACTTTTCTGAATTGTACCCCTTTTCCTAAATTCTCCAGTCCTATTCTTTCACCCCTCTTCCTTCCCCTTCAACCCTTCTGCTGGAAGAAGGAGCCACTGTCTCCAAAAGCTTGCATACATAAAACCTTTATTTATATCTATTTATCTGTGTGAGTGTGTGTGTGTGTGTGTGTGTGTGTGTGTGTGTGTGTGTGTGTGTGTCTGTGTGGTGTTCTCCTGCCACCACTTGTTGAGTGCATTTTTAATTTATCTACTTACATTACATTGTCAAAAATTGATTATTTTTTGTATTAACTTGCAGTAATTGTAAAATGTAAATGTTGGCTAGGTAGCTTTGTTTATAGCATTTGTATACAAAGTATATTATTTATCTTGACAACCCCTATTAACTTTTTGCCCAGAAGAAAAAGAAAAAATGTATCAAAAAAATTATGTTTAACCACAAGGGGGCATTAACCAACATACTTTTTTTCTTGCAGCTTTGTTCTTTACAGAGAGATGAACAGCAGTACACCTTTTTTAAACACCAATTTTTTAAAATCTGCTTCCCATTCTCAAGAGACTTTCACAAATGTATCACAATATACCATTCACATAAACATTACACTATTAGAAATGTAACACAAAAGTGACTGGCCCTTGGGGTCTTACACTCTGTGTCCTCCCAAACAATTAAAGATCGTTATGGTATTTAGTAGATTTTTTTATTAGCAGTAAAGTTTTGGACAGAAAATTGTGGGAGAACTGTCTATTAACACGTGCAGATAATATAAGGTACATGGGTGCTGCATATCTGTAAGATGGGACAACGGATTAGTGTATTTGCCAGTTTGGGCTGGCTGCTTATTCTCCGACATCGTGGCTTAGAGCTGTGCTGTGACCATGAAGAATGGCCCTCACAGTAACAGTAACATAGGCGACCACAGAAACTATGCTATGTTCCCCTTATTGACCAATTAGATAGCCAGATAAACACATCACTCTCCAATATGTGAAATCTACAGCCTTTTGAAATGAACAGTGCAGTGAACTCATAAACTTGATTGAATGACTGGTATACATTTTCCTTATTTTGCCATTAGTTTACTGTCAACTGCTGCAAGTGGAGGAGTTACATTACTCCATGTAATGTAGTGCATTGTGCAGCAGTGCACTGCACACTATACTGCACTGTGTGGTCGTGCAGGAGGGTCAAAGTCAATTTTGTATCATGGTTTTAAAAACATCATGTTTACATGAATAGTACAAAGGTCTTGAAGATGAAATGTATTACCAAATAAAAAATATAGGGTGCTACTTAAAAAAGGTGTGCTACTGTTCATATGTTCATAAAGAACAAAGTTACAATGAAGGCAGTCTTCCTGGTCAACATTTCCTTGGCAGCTAACCAACATTTGCTTGGTGCATTTTTTATTTAAAAAGAGTCATTTGGAGTGGTCAGTATAACAGGACACCTTGTAAATGTTTCCTTTCTTGTTGATAATTTTTTTTTTTTTTTTTTTTTCGATTTAGCAATGAAATACAAGTCAGAATTCTGAGAGCTATCGTAAATCAACAAGGCTGATACATTAACACTAGTAAAAAATATACACACACCTTTGATTCAAGATCAGAGTATCTATTCTGCTGTTCTTTGAGCTTTGACTGTAATTCTCGTTCACGTGTCATAACCTGATCAAGTTCATCTCTAAGGTTCTTTTTCTCCTCATCCTGTCGTCGCAACTGGTTTGTGCTTACTTGGACCTAGAAAAAAAAGGTGTATCAACAATAATCCACCATAGGCTTTCATTTGCTAGGTACTGAGCATTTGAAAAAATATGAACCATATTTTACATTTTGTCTCTAATCTGCACATCTACCTCTACATTATATGTGGCAGGGCATTCAACTTCATCACAGGGAAGAACTTTATATGTACAGAAGTGCATAACGGAAACCAGCTTACCTCAACATCAACGTAAATATTTGAAGAGAAAATCACTTAATTTTGAAATTAAGCGTAATTTAGTTGCAAGTATGGTTACCAATATCTGAACTCTTGTGTCTTTTGAAATGAACATTTAAGTCACAAAGGAATTGTGCACTGCTGCTGATAAATGTGCAAAATTAAACTATGCTGCAGACCAGAACTCTGCTTCCGACCTTTGTCTTTCACAGGCTTTCTGTCAGTGTTAACCTTCTGCTACTCCCAGGACCAAAAGAAACAGTATGCATCAAGAGCACACTTGTAAAGTATAACAAAAACTGGTTAATGATAAATTGTGAGTCAGACTATGAAGAATGTTCACCTGGTGATGTACACTTTTTCCATTGTAGGCAAAGATTTGTATTAAGTTCTATGTCAAAAATAATTCAGGCTTGAGTTATTTGTCACTGTGATTACTGTTTAGTTACTTATTTTCATGTGCATTTTCTATCCTTGGCATCTAGCACAATGACAAACATATTGCACTAACAATAGATTAGTAATTTTCTAATTCAGATTGTACAAATGCAGTCTTTTTGCTGATGATATATCAATGTTTATTATAAAAATAACATCTTTTTCAAGAGCATATTTATGTGGCTCTATAACCTGGATAAGAAATAAACACAAGGAATTTAGTTTTACTGAAGATCTAGGTCCTTTACCCATGAAAGAAACTGCACTGAAATGGGAAAACTAACACATTAGGAAAGTTCAGTGATGAAGCTGCCTCAAAAAAAGGCAATTTCTTATTCCAAGGGAGACACTTTTGTACAAAACCTTTTAGTACAAATGTAGGTAAGCCTAGCACAGAAATAAAATTTATAAAATCTTACAAACTTAATAAATAAAGATAGAGCTTTTATCCATTAGAATACATTGAACACTCAGATAATGTATTATACAGAATTGGAGATTTAACATACAGTCTACATCAGAGCCATAAAGAACTATTAGAAGTTTAAAACACATATTGCACAATACCTGTGTCTCAAGTTCCATAACCTTTAGTCTGAGTTCTTTCAATTCTGTGAGTGCCTCCATTTCACGAAGACGTGTTGTCATCAGGTCTTCCTCAAGACGTTGTGTCTCATTTCCCCGACTTTCCCAAAAAAGCAGTTTCTTCGGTGTACTATCAGGTGGAGGCTGAGCTTCCATTCGATGTTCCTGCAGAAATCACTCACTACAATCATAAAGTCAATGTAACAGTGGGGAAATACGTGTGATGTTCAAACCAGTAGTTGTTCACATGCTAAAACATTTGTTGGTTGGTTGGTTGGTTGGTTGAGGTTTAAGGGACCTAACAGCAAGGTCGTCAGTCCCTTGTTTCAAATATGGTCCATTCCGCTAATGGGACATCTCAAGAAAGTCAGAACAATAAAAGGGAAAAAGCTAAAAACGTAAAAGGGCAGTCATGTTGTCAATGGTAAAAACAAAATGAGGGAAGTCAGCAAGAGAACGAACCCAACGCTATGCTGAAGCAGCATAGGCCAGACCACCTGTGACTTAAAAGGTGCAACCGCTAGAATGTAGAAGTACGTATGGGAAAAGGAGACTAAGCAATCCTTTTTTTTAAAAAAAACAAAAAAGAGGGTAAAAACAGAGTAAAATGGGAAGAAAAGAGGATCTCCGCCAGGGAGGTGAATCGGGAATCTCCGAACAGGGCGTACAGTGGGAGACACCCGAATACTCACCGCCCTGCCCCAACACCAGAGAGAGATTAAAAACCTTAAAAAACAGAATAAAAACCACTTTCCTGGAGGAAACCGAGAACCAGAGAGACCATCCGGGAATCGTCAGCCAACATCAAAGGTGAAGTGTGGGGGAGTCTGTACTTAGTACGCAGAGCCAAAAGAAGGGGGCATTCAACCAAAATGTGGGCTACTGACTGGAAGGCTCCACAACCACAAAGTGGGGGGTGGCTCATCATGCAAAAGAAAACTATGGGTCAGCCTGGTATGGCCAATGCGGAGACAACACAGTGTGGTCGAGACCTTTCGGGAGAGGCGAAAGGAAGAACGCCACGGGCCTGGTGTCACCTTAATCGCACGAAGTTTATTAGATAGGGGAGTAGCCTCCCAAGAATTGGCCCATGACTGTGCGAAGTGGGATTTGATATGAAGCCGTAAAACCGCTGCTGGAGGGGTTACAGAAAACGGGGGGTAAGTGACTGCTCCCCCCAGCCAAACGATCAGCGAGCTCATTACCCGGGATACCCACATGGCCAGGAACCTACAGGAAGTCAATGGAACAAGCAGCACGGTGAATATCAACGAGATGGTCATGGATGGCAGAGACCAAGGGATGGCGTGAAAAACACCGGTCAATAGCAAGAAGGCCACTCATCGAGTCCGTACATAACAAAACGCGGTTGTGTTGGGACTGTTTAATAAAGGTAAGGGCCTGGGAAATTGCCATCAATTCGGCAGTAAACACCCCATATGTTGGTGGCAGCAGATGATTTTCCGTTCCAACAGAGGACGTGAAGGCATACCCCACATGATCAGCTGATTTAGAGCCATCAGTGTAAAAAACAACAGCATCCCGAAACTCCCATAAAATTTGGCGGAAAAAGCAACGGAACACCACCGGGTGGATGGACCTCGGCGGAGATCCATTCGAATTCGAGGCAGAGGAACTAACCAAGGGGGGATGGAGGGGAGGGAGTGAGGAAGACAGGACAAAGAAGGAAGCTGAAAATCACGGCAAAGAGACCCAAGGCGGAGCCCAACCGGTAAACCCGCCCGTGGGCAGGAGTCGGGTGGGCGATGTCCATGGTCTGGGAACAGGATAGAGTAGAAAGGATGAGTGGGAGAGGAACGGATAGCGAGTGCATACGACACCAGAAGCTGGGACCGCCGAACGGAAAGGGGGGGGGGGGGATCCCAGCTTCAACCAGGAGACTATCAACAGGGCTAGTAGGGAAGGCACCGGTGGCCAAACGGATACCACGATGTTGGACTGGATCCAGCACGTGCAGTGTGGAAGGAGCAGCTGAACCATAAACTTGACAACCATAGTCCAAGCGAGACAGAACTAGAGCACGATAAAGACGGAGAAGGAGGAAACGGTCCGCACCCCAAGAGGAGTGGGCAAGGAAGCGAAGGACATTGAGTTTACGGAAACATCCTACCTTCAGGAGTCTGATATGGGGCAGCCAAGTGAGCTTGTTGTCGAAAAGAAGACCCAGGAAACGAAACCGTGGGACCACAGGCAATCATTGTGCATAGAGATAGAGCTCTGGATCAGGGTGGATCGTAGTACGGCGACAGAAGTGGACCACCCGCGATTTTGAAGGAGAGAATTGAAACCCGTGTGAGAGGGTCCATGCAGAGGCACACCGTATAGCTCCCTGGAGCAGCCGTTCTGCAGATGCCAACGAGGAGGAACTAACCCAAATGCAGAAATCATCCACATACAGGGCAGGGGCGACCAAGGGACTGACAGAGGCCACAAGTCCATCGATAGCAATGAGGAAAAGAAGGACACTCAAGACAGAACCCTGTGGGATGCCCGTCTCCTGGGTCCGTGGAGAACTAAAAACAGTACCAACTCGAACTCTGAATGACCGATGGAACAGGAACTGGCGGATAAAAATCGGGAGTGGGCCCCGAAGACCCCACTGATGAAGGGTAAGTAAGATGTGATGGCGCCAGGCCATGTCATAGGCCTTGCGAAGGTCAAAAATCACTGCAACCAACTGGCGGCACTGGGAAAAAGCCTGCCGAACTGCGGATTCCAAGCGAAGTAAATGATTGATTGGAGACAGTCCCTCTCGAAAGCCACACTGGTAAGGGGACAATAGATCCCGAGATTTGAGGACCCAATAGAGCCGACGGGCTACCATCCGTTCAAGTAACTTACAAACAACATTGGTCAAACTAATTGGCCGATAGCTGTCAACAGATAGGGGGTTCTTACCAGGCTTAAGGACAGGAACCACGATGCTATCCCTCCACTGAGAACGGAAGTCGCCCTGGAGCCAGATACGGTTAAACACCCGAAGAAGATGTTGCCGTTGTGGAGCACTGAGATGTTGAAGCAGTTGGTTATGAATGGAATCTGGGCCAGGAGCCGTATCATGAGAAGAAGATAGAGCAGAAAGAAATTCCCATTCAGTAAAAGGTTCGTTGTAAGATTCTGACTCACAAGGGGTGAAACATAAGGTGGAAGCTTGAGCCCACTGCTTCTGGTGAAGGAAAGCAGCTGGATAGGAGGCTGATGCTGATGCCACTGCAAAATGGGTCGCAAGATGTTCTGCAAGAACTAATGGGTCCGTACAAAGGCCATCTGGGAGGTGAAGGCCTGGGAGGGTGGACTGCCGATAGCAGCCTTGGAGAGAGCGAAGTGTAGCCCATACCTGTGACAGAGGGACAGTAGAACCACGGGAAGAAACGAATCGTTCCCAACATATCTGCTTGCTCTGTTTGATTAAATAACGGGCTTTAGTGCGGAGGTGTTTAAAGGTAGTAAGGCTGGCTACGGATGGGTGCCTCTTAAAGTGTTGCAAAGCTCGACAGCGATCACAGATGGCAATGGCAATGGCCATACTCCACCATGGGACTTGCCGGCAATGAAATGGTCCAGATGAGCGCGGGACATCAAGGTTAGCAGCGCGAACAATCGCGTCAGACACGTCACGTAGGACATCATCAATACAACCCAACAAAGAGGGAGAAAACACGACCTGGGCAGGAAGGGAGCGAGATAATCAACGGGAAATGGTCGCTATCACGAAGGTCATCATGTGGCGACCAGTGTAATGAAGGGAGGAGAGAGGGAGAAGAAAGAGAAAGATCAATGGCAGAAAAGGTACCATGACCGGCACTGAAATGAGTAGGGGAGCCATCATTAAGAAGGCACAAGTCGTGGTCTGCAATAAACTGGTCTATAAGAAGACCTCGTCTAGACGGAAAGCCACTGCCCCACAAGGGATGATGAGCATTAAAATCCCCAAGGAGGAGGAAGCGAGGAGAAAGTTGCTGAAGAAGGGCAGTTAAGGCAGCAGGTGTAAGAGTCCTGTCAGGAGGGAGATAAAGATTGCAAACTGTGACCGCAGAGTCTAAGTGGACCCTAACAGCAACCGCTTCCAATGTAGTTTGAAGAGGAATCCACATGCTAGCAATGTCTGTACGGACCAACGTACAAACGCCACCAGAAGCCCGCAGGGGTCCGACCCGATTTCAACAAAAAACACGGAACTCACGGAGGGTCGGTGAGTGAGCATCAGTAAAATTAGATTCCTGGAGAACCACACAAGCTGCAAGGTGACGATAGTATCCATTACAATTCCATTGGAGAACCACAGAACGATGATTTAAATGGGGGCTGAACACGCTAAAGCCAGTCATACCGCCGGGTCCCCACCCGTCACCGACAAGGAGGGGGCAACATCCATGAACGACAGGTCAGAATCCGGTTGTGAAGTCGGGGAAGGGACCTCCGGTAAAACCAGAGGCTCTTTGTCCCAGTTCTTTTCAGGCTGAGATCGAGGAGGGCTATGTGGCATAAAGGAGCCAGCTGCAGCAAGATCAGGAACAGAAAGAGACCGGGCGACCTGGGGGCCGACAGATCGCGGCTCTCGCGGTTGTCGCGGTTGTCGCGCGGCAGCAGACCTTTGGCCTGGAAGGGGCATCCCGGGAGAGGCGCCCTTGACCGGCAGACGCCGAAGGAGTGGGACACTTCTCCGGCTGGGGAGGGGGAGCAGCGCCCAGAGGAGAAGGCGTGGGGGCCGCAGGGGAGGGGGGGGGAGGAGAGGGGTCCGGGATGGGGGTAAGGAAGGGGGAGGAAGGGGTGAAGATGTAACCAAGGTGTAACTAGATGTCATGGACACAGGGTGAAGACTTGTATATTTCTTACGGGCCTCTGTGTAGGTTAAACGATTGAGGGACTTGTACTCCTGTATCTTCTTTCCTTCTTATATACTGGGCAATCTGGTGAACGTGGAGAATGACTACCATGACAATTTACACACGCAGGAGGGGGAACACAGGGACTCCCCTCATGGAGTGGACGTCCACAGTCACCACAGAGAGGGGCCTGTGAACAGCGGGAAGACGTGTCCAAAACGCAAGCACTTACAACACCTCACCTCATAGGAGGTGGGATGTACGGCTTCACATCACATCGATAAAGCATAATCTGAACTTTCTCAGGGAGGGTATCCCCTTTAAAGGCCAGGATAAAGGCACCAGTATCAATGCGATTGTCTTTAGGACCCTTCTGAACACACCGAACAAAGTGAACACCCCGTCGTCAGAGACTGTCCCGAAGTTCCTCATCAGTTTGAAGGATGAGGTCCCTGTGAAAAATTGCACCTTGTACCATATTTAGAGACTGGTGGGGGGTAATGGACACAGGAATTGTGCCAAGATGGGTACAGGCACGAAGGGCCGCAGATTGGGCAGCTGAAGCAGTTTTGATCAGCAACGAATCCGACCGCATCTTGCTCAGAGAGTCCACTTCGCCAAACTTGTCTTCAATGTTTTCCACAAAGAATAAAGGTTTTGTATTGGTGAAAGTATCCCCATCAGTCCTGGTGCAAACCAGATAATGGGGAAAAGGTTTCGCCCCTAGCCGACGGGCCTGACCCTCTTCCCAGGGGGTAGCCATGGAAGGGAAGGCCGAAGGGGCAAGAGAAGCAGCACTTGAAGAATCAGTTCCACACAGAGAGATGGCCGCAGAAGAACGGCCAGAGTTCTGGACCCGTATGTGTTTCATGTGCATAGCGTCCGCCCTGATACCACCCACTCCGATCAGGGGCTCTCCTCACGGGCGCCACCCAGCCACAGCAAGGGCCGTCTGGCACAGCGGCCATTGCCGGGAGTTCCGATGCTCCAGGATGACGAGCAACCACTCCAAGGCATGCATGAGGAGGTCACAGCTCAGGTATCAGAAGTGTGATCCCTGTGTGTTCAGGGGGCTCAACCAAAAGGGTACATAGTGACCCCACCACACGGGCTGGCTACCGTGCTGGCTATGCACGCACCCTAGCATCAGACAACGACGTGAAAAAAGAGGTGGAATGTACTAGGAGGGCGCACGTCGGAGACACTAGGTAAGGTGCTCTTCCCCAAATGGCTCACACTACGGAGGAGAAATTTTGTAATGGAGATCAAACCCAGAGGGGGACCAAGGAATGCCAAAAGGAGGAGATGATTACACAACAAAGCAGAATTGTAAAACCAACAGAACCAGGAGGATAGCGGGGGCCAACATAAGCAAGGACACCAAGAGAGGGAGAGGAGAGGGGGATGGGAAAGGAGCAAGGAGGGGAAGGGGAAGGAAATGCAGCCCTGGAGAGAAAGAAGGCTACAATAGCTTGGGGCCTCGTGCTCACCACGCACGTATCCACAAAAGAGTTGTGGATCCCCTGGGGGACTAAAACATTTGTAGCTAATCTTTCAGTATTTTGTTTTTGCTTATTGTAGCTCCCAGTCCAAAACTTACTGTCAGTGCAAAAATGACAGGAGACTGGATATGTTCTAATTAATTACTAAATTAATAAGACACATAAAACAGAAACAATCAATCACATACTGAATGTCAACTGTCTTTCAACCCTCTAACAAAATAAGTACACGAGAAAAACTTTTGTATCAACTGTGATCTGTGCTTCTTGTACTTGTGATTTTAATTCATGTTCTAAACCAGTATTAGCGAGAGTATGCTGGAATGGGAGGGCAAGGGGAGGAGAAAATACAAGGAAATAACTAAGGACTATTGATACGAAAGGAAAGAAGTGATGGATGAAGCAAAATGTAAATATATGACTTTCTTCTTAACGGAAGGCTGACAACTGCACTAACAGAAACAGATTACTCACAGCACTGTAATTCATGGATAGTGGAATGTATGTGCACACTTTATACGTAAGTGTGAGTAAAGCACATGTTACTGAACTGAGACATGTGTAGCTATTACAATCCAAATGAGAGGTGGGGGAAGGTCAAAGAGTTTAATGTCCTGTTGGCATAGTCTTCGCTATAGACTGAGCATATGCCAACATGTGACAATTGAAGGAGGACTTCATCAACTGGGGTCTTGTTCAAAAAATTATTCCAGCATTCACATTATGATACATTGGGATCATGAAAACCATACACCACGATGGTTTGAGTTTAAACATCATTGCTCTCAAAGAGAGTCCATCATTTTAACCACTAAAGGTTCTCTCCCAGACTTATCAATTTGTTATATTTAACTGATTAATGGCTATTGTTTCTTGTGACAGTTTGCTTTTGATTAAAAGAGAACTCCATGAAAAATAATCTTACCTCATCTGTGTCAACAACATGCCAATTCACACCTCTGGAAAGAATTATGCTCTTAGAAATTCTCAATTAAATGTACACAAAGCATATTTCTCTAGTTCAAAAGTGACACCTCTCCTGTCAAATCACAAAATACAGTATGTCCAAGAGGGAAGCAACCCCCACATCATAAACTACACTTTATTCTCAAAGTTCCTGGTTGTCTTGTCTTTTGATTACTTTAATACTAATTGTCACAACTCTAGTTGTTGCTCCCCGTAAAGTTTAGAAATATTTTACAATGATAAACACAATGTTTTCCCTTGACTGAATGTGTCTATTATTGACATGGGCCACTTTTATCTTGGACACACTGTATTCTGTGAGCACAAACTTGTCACTGAACCTCTATGTAAAATTCTATGGAGGCTAGAGGGCTATTACTAATGGATGTTGTTGATGATGATGTTTGCTTTGTGGGGCACTCAACTGCGCGGTCATCATCGCCTGAAATGGATTTCGTTGATTCCTAATTCTGCTTGTATTAAAGAACTGTTGTAATAGGTGACAAAATTTGGTGATGAACATTACCTGCAAATGCCTCTGCCACTGTGCAATTAAATCCGAAACTCTCTGCCTCAGGTCCTTGAGTGAGAGGTTTGCCTCTGCCTCCCTTAGTTTGACAGCTATCAGTTCCTCTTGGAGATGGGCCACAGAATTGTCTGGAGTAGTTTCACGAAGAGTTTTCTTATCCTGCAAATTTTGTAACATCTCACTCACAGAAACAAGATTATTTCAAAATGCTGTTGCACAATGTTTTATCAGTACAAAGAATGACAACATTTAAAAGATTAAGGTATGCTTGCTCTTTTGAATTGCTGCTAACTTTAGACTGAATAAAAGTGACCACTCAAATTCTATTAAAAACAATAAATAAATAAGAAGGTAATTTATAATCTTTTATGTATCAAAACTAAAAATCTACTGGGAATATGTTTATGACTTCATGTTACATCAGTAAACAAAAAGTTTAATTTTGCATACCTGTAGCTTGTACATGACAAATTAATTACAAACCAAATGTAATTTCAAGATAGGTAAATGTAATCAACGTATCATAAACCCAAAGAAAGCACTGAAATGTTTTTCAGCTACAGGAAGTAGCTAATTTTTTGGCGTAAGTATTTAAAATGGTAATGTACTGTGATCACCCATTGGCCACTTATTTTCTAATACACAATTTGGTCACACGATCCTCACTGAAAAACATACCTGCTTTTTAGAAACTGTATCAAACAGTATAAAATTAAATGTACATAACAATATAGTGTGAATATAGATTGATGTGCAATAAATCCACAACCTACATTTGCAGCCATCTGACATAGTTTTAATTAAAATCATTTCAGGAAGTTGTCATTACAAAATGGCAAGTAGTAACTACCTCTTCCAACTCCTGTATACGTGCACGGAGATCACGAATAAGTGCATCGTTCTCTGCCTCTCTCAAGCGCACTTTTACCAGCTCATCCTGAAGGCATTCTATTAGTTCTTCCTTCTGACTCAGCAGCTCACGTTTGTGAGTGACTTCCTCCAATGAAGACTGGCGTGATGAGTTCTGCAACAGTTTTATTTATAATGTGACTCCTCCAGATTTAGTGATCTACTTCACTACAATGTGCATCACTGCTTACTTAAATGTAAATTTTTTTCCATATTACTAAAAGTAATTCTGTATACCAACCATTATTTTTAACAGACAGATTACTATGAATAAGTTACTTTCTGAAGATCATTAGGAAATTCACCTGACTGAACACTTTAGTGTCATTACCGGAAAAATAATTTCAAATAGTAATAATATAATTTTCATACAAGTTATGAAACTAACAATGAGAGGGGTTGGGTTGTTTTGGGGAAGGAGACCAGACAGCAAGGTCATCGGTCTCATCGGATTAGGGAAGGACAGGGAAGGAAGTCGGCCGTACACTTTGAAAGGAACCATCCCGGCATTTGCCTGGAGCGATTTAGGGAAATCACGGAAAACCTAAATCAGGATGGCCGGACGCAGGATTCAACCGTCGTCCTCCAGAATGTGAGTCCAGTGTTTAACCACTTAACAATGAGAGGGATATAACTGTTGTCTGTTATGAGAATTGGGGGGGGGGGGGGGGGGGAGTGGGCAGGTGAGTGAGTTGAATGCTAAAGTTAGTACACTGTGCCAGGTTCAGTCCAGGGTAGATGTAATGACAATGTAGAAGTAAAGGTCAATTAAGAGGAAGTAGAATGCAAATGCAGTTATGAACTAGTAAGAAAAGACAGAGAGAGGGGGAAGGAAGGAATGGGTGGAGTGATGGAGGCCAAGCCTACAGTTTGAGATTGAGTGGGAAAGAGGACGAGGTGGGCAAGAGAGGAAGGAATGGAAAAAATGAAGTAAAAAAGTAATTACATTTTAAAACAAAAAGAGAGGGGGGAAAAGAAGGCAGGGATTGTTGATGGAGGTGGAGATTAAGAGTATGGTGAGATGTGAGGATGTATTGGAAAGCTAGGTTCCATCTCCAGCCACCTGGGAAACTACAGCAGAGTGGGAGGATCCGAATGGCCCATGTGGTACAACACACACACAGGTTTACATCCTGCTGTGTGAAACACATTCACCAACTGAGTACAAGGTGTTCATAAGGTGGATAGTTCTTCAGAGTCCATTCATGTACTCAACCAGTTAGGACATATTAGTGGCAAACAACACACATGCTTTCACAGGAGACCATCATCCTGGTATTCTCCCCATGGCACTCATTGCCACATTCTATCGCTCTTATAAGAGCTATAACATCCTTATCAAACCGTATGACATTCCAGACTACATTCTCATCCCTAGGTTCCTACTCAATGTAATCCTTACTGCTGCTGAACCCACAAGTGCATCACCTCTCTACGATTACTGCAGCCCCATCACTAGTCAACCCTATAACATAAGCATGTGAAACCACGCCACATTGTTTGCCAGCTAGCACATATTCCCTGCACAAACTTTTACATAGGAATGACCACCACTGATGTAGCAGAATACAGAAATGGATAGATAACAAGTGTCTGTACACAGTTGCAGAGCACACTCTACAGCAGGCCATTTCAGGACATTAGTAGGCGAGCAAGAGCACTACTGCTCCCTCACTGTCTGGGAGTGAGCACTTGTGGTAAAATGGAGTGGTCAGATGTAATTAACTAGTGCAGAGTAAGTGCAAACGATGTTCTGTCTTGAGGAATGAGCACAGTTTGATTTACCGCAGTCTTAGATACGAGCATATACACTTGCATTGCCGTGCTTGAAGCTGAGACCAGCCCTTCTTAAATCAATGAAAATCAGTACGATGACTGCCTTACAAACTTCAAAGTGAGGGTCACACACAACAATATCAATTTACAGCATGTTACTGCAGAAACCCTACATATTTATGTTATGCAATGGAGTCTGAGGATGAACAATGTAAGGCAAAGGTAGATTGCTACTCACTATAAAGAAGACACATTGAGTAGCAGACAGGCACAACGAAAAGACACGTACATATTAGCTTTTGGCCAAAGCCTTCTTCAGAAAAGGAAACACGCACGCACACACGCACGCACGCACGCACGCACACACACACACACACACACACACACACACACACACACACACACACACCTCATTTACACACGACTGCCATCTTCAGCAGCTCAGACTGGAATGCAGCTGTCACATAGAACAGAAGCAGGAATCTGGAGGGGGCAGGGAAGTGGGAAGGATAGCAGGGAACAGGTGGGAGGAGAAAAGAACAGTGCCTGTGGAGCACGCATGAAAAAGGAGAATAGCAGGGAAGGGGAAACAGGCAGGTGCATTGGCAGAGGGCAGCACACAAAGAGAGTGGGAGACGGGAACAGGGCGGAGGTGACACAACAGAGAGGTTGGAAACTGTTGGGTGGAGGGTGTAGGGACAGTATGTTACCGTAGATTGAGGCCGGGATAACTTTGGAAGCAGAGAATGTGTTGTAAGGATAACTCCCATCTGCATGGCTCAGAAAAGCTGGTAGTGGGAGGGAGTATCCAGATGCCTCAAGTAGTGAAGCAGCCATTGAAATCAAGCATGTTACACTTAACCACATATTATGCCACCAGGGTAGTCTGCTTTGCATTTGGCAACAGTTTGACAATGGACATTCATCCTGATGGACAGTTGGTTGGAAGTGATACGAATATAAAAAGCTGTGCAACGATTGCAGCAAAGCTGGTATATGACATGACTGCTTTCATAGGTTGCCCTGGCTCTGATAGGATAAGATAAGATAAGCCTGTGACAGGACTGGAATAGGCAGCACTGGATGAGTGGATGGGCAGGTCCTGCACCTGGGTCTTCCACAGGGACTGGGAGTGGCATAGGGATGGACTAGGATGATGATGATGATGATGATGAGGTTGGGTGTGTGATGAAACACCACTTTAGAAGGGTGAGAAAGATCTTGGGTAGGATGTCTCTCATTCCAGGGCAAGTTCCTTTTCTGATGAAGACTTTGGCCAAAAGCTAATATGTAAGTGTCTTTTCATTGTGCCTGTCTGCAACTCAACTCCTCATCTTAACAGTGCGTAGTCATCCATCTTTTCATTACACTGCTGATATACCGACCTGGAGTTTCCATTGTTTGGAGTCTCAAGATGCTTAGAGTGTTTGGAAGCACTTAACACAATGAAAAATAATTCAATTTACTACGACATTACAACATCCTCCATGCAAAGTGTTCTACACACTTTGAAGGTGAAAAGTGAGAAGAAGTGCGAAAATTAAAGAAAACACTGTTAAGCAATGTGACTGAAATAAGTATTCATCATATGGGAGCAGACAAAAATGTGCACATATGAAAAATTTTCCACATTTTCAATGTGAAAGTACAGAGTTGGCCATAAGTCAGTTGTCAAAAATGCACTTGTTGCAATAACACTACACAAAATAAAATACCAATTTATTACCAACACAATCACACACAAAGTTCAGTGAACCTACACAGATGCTCATAGTGGTTTCCATGCTGTTCTAAGCAAACACTGCATCTTCTCAAAAATGATTTTGTTGCAAATTCTTCCAGAACTGTATATTTTCAAATGGGATTTTGTTACTTCAAATTCTCAACATTATGAATCTTGAAGAAGAAACCTAATTTTTTAGTACACCCCAGATTTAAAAAATCCATGGGTGTAATATCTGGGGATCATGCAGGACATTCAACAGTATCCCATTTGCCAGATGATTCATAAAATTTTTCATTTAGAAAGTGACATGCAATAACAACACAATGTGGAGGTGCTCCATCTTGTTGCCACATCAACTTTCCCTTAACCTGCTACCAATGTACGAACAGTGGACTATTTTCCAATTCCAAAAGCAATTCTTGAAGCATATCTAGGTAATTTATGCAGCTGACCTCTGAAAATCCCTGCCTACACACTCTTATCAGGAGAGTTTTACTCCATCATCACAATGGGATTTGTAGAATCCTAGTACATACACTTCCATATGTTCACTCTGCCTTTCCCCTTAACCATCGCTTCACCACTCCAAAGAATGTTTTTATGAACCTTGGAACCGGTTTCTTGCTGAACTGCATTTACCTCACATAATTCCATACATCTGTCCAGATAATCTTCATTCAGCTCTTAATATGCAGTAGACGTATTTGGCCCCAAATTCAGCTTTTTCTAATCACTTTTAGGCTTGTTCTTGCTGTTCCATACCTCTTTGACACTTTTCTTTCAGGTTTAATTGGTGACTGCACAAAACATTGCATGACTACATTAAGATCCTCTTCTGCAGTAAAGATGTTTACCTACCTGATCGACCTGAACGAGCAAGCTCTGCAACCAGCCCAGTCTCTTCAAATCTTAAATTTAATTCACAAATACACGTCAAGATGGTGGTTATACATTTGGAAAACATTCCACACAAATTCACAAACATCACTGTAATTATGATCATGTTTCCATAATGACTGCAAAATAAATACATGCTGCTTTATAGTTAATGATGAACACGACTTCAAACTGCTAGTGTCAACTGACTTGTGGAAACTACTCACTGATCAAGTTCAGAAGCGACTACTGCTATGCTAGGCAAAACAAAATTTAATGATTGTGACAGACAACTGATTTATGCTCCACTCTGTATATTTTTGTTTTTAGGAGGAACATTCAACAAATAAACCTAAAGTGTGAACAAGTAACCATATTGCTTTACAGATTGCCCAAGTATTGCACAGTTTCACTGAAGGAGAGTTTATAAAGACACACTTAATCTCTTTAGTTGAACATACAGCTCCTTGAGAGAGTATATGAATGCTGGATACAAGGTTTGACATTCATCTGTGACATACCAAGTGAAGTGGCATGGTGGTTACCACAATCAAGTCATATTCAGAAAGACAATGGTTAAAATCCCCATGTGACCATTCAGATTTAGGTTTTACGCAGTTCTACTTAACTGCTCCAGTGAAATGCTGGATTGGTCCCTTTGAAAAGGGTATAGCCAATTTCCTTGTCCATCTTTCACTAATATGAACTGGAGTTCCATCTCTAATGACCTCACGGTGAGACCTTAAACCAACCGACCTACCTATCTGCATATCTCCCTCTGTGACAATACGCATGATGTGAATGTTTTAAATGTAGCATTGCAGCATAAAAATATGTTAACTTCAGAGAGGTATAGCTGGATTCACGATTTTAACATGAAGTTCCCTTTGTGGAATAGACAGCTTGGTCAAGTTGTCATCATTAATGATGGAATCAGAGTGGAATTTTGAACAGTATCAAAATATACTCACTTATGATTTCCACGAAGTTGAGATTCATTTCCAGGATTTTTAAAAGTTGGATGAAAAATTTAATGTCTTATCACTTCCCTTATCAGTTGATGTTGACAATATCTTGACTGAGTACAGTTAGAAAATAGGGAGCTACAGTGTGACAGGCAGTTACATGACAAGTTTCATAACAAAAGTAGTTTCACGTACTTTTATAAGACTTTCCCTCACCATTACCTTCCATGGCTTTATAAGTCTGCAGCTTCAATTGCATCAATGTTTGGAGCTACATAATTGTGCATGAATTTTTTTCTGCAATTAAGAGAATGAAACCTACCCACAGTAGCTTACTGACAGACTTCAATTAAAAAGCTTATCTTTGAAATAGCCGTACTCAAAAAGTGGTACCATACACTGATGCTTTAGTGAAAAGCAAAATAAGTAATATTTATTGACATCCTGTGTTTCCATGGTTAACCTTTAAATATAATGGCAATGAAATAAGAGTCTTTCAACTTAAATTCCTTCCTAAAACAACATTCATCATAAAGGACCATCAAGCATAAGAACTATCATGTTTTGTACTTCATCAAAATGTCAAAAAGAGATGTTTCATTTCATTATTGTTTCTCATTAATAAAACAGACTTCCAATAAATTTGCCATGAAACACATTAATGAAACATGGTGGAGTGATATAACACGACATTAGTGGCTGTAGAACTGAGATTTGTTGGAAAGCTATCTTATTCCGACCCTTCCCTCCCCTCCATTCCACTCAGCACTCCTTTCCGCATAATATGCCATTGTGAGCCAGCAGATCACACTGCTGTGGTGTGAGCACAAGCCAGCTCACACAACCTGATTGATGAACACGCCTGCTCTGCAAAGTCACCAAAGGAACCTTAGTGCCCACTACACCACAAAGGCTATTTTGTTTCTCCCAGACAGTATTAGTTTCGATGGACTCCAGAGATGGGAACTTAATTGCCACATCATTTTAGTTTCATCTCCGTTTCTTTTTCCTCTTTCCTTCTAGTTTTTAAGGGGGCTATTCATTCCACTTCTCATTCTGTCCTTTTTACCACCTCTGAACTGAACCTACCACAGTGCTTACCAATGTACTACCTTTAGCCTCCAGCAGCCTTCAATGCTTCCCCTTCATCGTCATCTCACCTTTGTCCTCATAAGGTGTAAATCTCTCAACATGTGGTCAAAGTAACCTGTTCCTCAAGCCTAATATTCCCCAACCTATCCCTTTTCCCTTTTTCCTCACAGACGAAGGAGCTAACAGTTTCAAAAGCTAGGTAAATATTTTATCTACTTTTCAATTTATATTGACAGTATTTTGATCTTGCCACTTGAAGACAAGTACTGGTCAGCCAGTCTGTCTTTTTGTAATGTTACTGTTTTCTGAAGTGAATATTTCTTTTGACATAGTTATTCATTGCATTATTTTTAACGTGTTAATGTCCCCAATCCAAATTAGTCACAATAAATTTGCGTACAGTCACACATCACATTACTTTGGTTATATGGATGTAACTTCTCTCTTTACAATGTAATCAGTAATGCATGAGAAAATGATACACATATCAGATAAATAACCAGGTTTACTCTCATGTATGCAAACAGAAATTATACTGAAAACCATAACACTAAAGACGAACTCATAAAAAACATATGGAAAAGCATTAATTCATCATTGTTTTACTCTTGGGTGAGTATTGCTTTTTTATAACATCTTCCATGTTGTTACAATAAAGAACATATTTAATGAAACAACAAAACTTTGAATCTATGTCAATATAAGACTAGGGGCAAAACAACTGGGCAATTGGGCTGTGTCAAGAGTTATTCAAACTACAGTATTATTTTACAGCAAATGATTGCTATATCACAGAGAATAAATGTAAAGAAAATTATAATTTAGCATGTATATCAAACTAACCGTCTCTTGCATAAGCAAGGAAAGATTTCGAATTTCTTCATGTGCTAACTCCAGCTGATGTGAAGTCTCAAGGTGAGTGTGACGTAGTGCTGCTAGTTCCCGCTGAACAACAAATGATGTCTCCTCCTCTTCAGCACGTGAGACCTGCCCACGGACTAACCTGTCCGCCAACTCACTGGACTCAGCTTCTAGTAGTTCCACCCGTTGGCGGAGAAGGCGATTCTCTGTGCGAAGTCTCTGCAAAATGATTTTTAATACTGCAGGTAAATTACTACTAGTTACTTCTGAATCATTACAGGAAGGAAGGCAGTATAAGACCTCCAACAAGGTCTTCTGTCAACTGTAACTGTTATCATGCTACTCTAAAAATCTTATCTAGAGCCCCCCCCCTCTCCCCCCCCCTCCTCATCGTCCTCTACAATCGATACTTATATTGCACTTATTGGCAAACGTTCAAATTACAAAGTGTGTTAGTTCCTACTAACAGTGAGGTCAGGCAAGGTGCTGAAGCTCTGCATGACCTACCAACAGGCATCAGCAGCTGCTATAAATTCCATGAAATCATTCTTTAAACTTTTTGGGACAAGTATTTATATAAAAAATAGTTCATACAGAACGTGGCTTGTTTCAAGTAATATTAGATTTCCTAGCTGTTGATGAAACCTATGAATTGGAACTAAAAAACCTCAATGATGCACAACACCTTTCTTACAGTATCTCCATAATATTCTTGCATTTATTAAACAAATCCGTAATGAAACACGCCACTCTTATGAAACTTGTCCCTCTCTTCTATTAGTTAAGTATCCCAGACTGATGAGCAGTACTGAAAAATTGCATGAATGAATGATTAGTAAACCATTCTTTTCAGACATGAATTACATTTCCTTTGCATTCTTCCAAAAGGTCAGCCTGGCATCTGCTTTTCCTATAACTAATTTCACTTGGTCATTACATTTAAGATGAAACCAGACAGTTACTGCTGGATATTTTATGGTTGTTACTGTTTCCAGTAATCAAACACTAATAATTTTAATCTTTTCACCTACTTATGCACAGTACATCGCATTTATTCATGTTAAGTGTCAACTGTTAGTCCCTGCACTAACTGTCAATCCCTTGCAGGTCTTCCTACATGCACTGCAGTTTTCTAATGTCACAGCTTTCCTATATACAACAGCATCATCTGTGTTAACAGCCTCTCAGGGCATCTGATGTAATTCACCACATCATTTCCATTTATGTGAAAGTAACAGCCATCTTAACACGTCCCTGGAAATGTTACCATAGCGTGGTAACTTGGCACCATTGAACTCTATCTGCTAGAAGTCCTGAATCCAGAGACAAAGCTCATCTGATACTCTATACCCTTTTATTCTGGTCACTAAGCAAGAATGCATGAACTGTATTGAATACATTCATGAACTCAAGGCAACTTTGGTACCAATACCTACGACCTTCTGGATATCATACTGACAAGATCTCCACAGAAAACATGTAAAATTTTATAAAAAGACAAAGTGGTCTGGTATCTGGATTTTGTCATGTGTGAGTAGGGGTCTAATGTATTACCACTCCACTGCCAGAAAGGGGAAGAAAGAACTGCTTTTGTTATATACTAAGACAAAAAAAAAAAATTTAGTCCCAGAAACTTTTCTCCCAAATTAAATTTGAAATCTGTATAAAATGTCTTAAAAGTAATAATATTTAATGGAAATAAATAATTTGAAGAAAAAACTTTTGAGCCATCAGCTGTATGTATACACCTTTATTCTTAACTGGTTTCAATTTTAGCATCTCACTGGAGGACTATAAAGTAAAGAACCAGAAAGTCATATTTAGTATACACACACAAACCTTTCAAGTAACGAAATCGCCTGTATGAAGAACGATTTTCTGGTAAGTGCTTACAAAGCTTTACATTGATAGATTAAAAATACATTCAATTTATAGAAGATAGAATCACATGTCCAATACAAACTTGCTTCGTAATAGCATGCATAACCTCGATACATTTCAAAATACTTTAAACCATAAAAGTACAGTTGTGTATAATTGATGTCTCTTAGCAGTTAACAACTAGTAATTACAAGCTTACAGAGATATGCAATTATAGACTAAGTGTCAACGATAACACTGTCAAAGATTACAAAACACACAAAAATCTACAATTAAAGAATATGGGATGTATGCTCAAGTAGCGGTTGGCAATGAAATTCAATACTGTCAACCAGTGGCGTCCATACAAGGTAGCACATATATGGACCAAAAGTTAATGCCAGCAATATCGTTTCCAATGTAAAATACATGATATTATGAAAAGGATACATTTATACTCACCATATAGAGACAACATTCATCGCAGACAGTCACAACAAAAAGACTGCTGTCCATCTGAGCTTCGTAAAACATAATCCATCAGTGGAATATGTGTAAGTGTAAAAGCAGAATAGCCACATAAGGGCTGATCATCAGACAAAATGCTCAACACAAACATGCTAGGCAGATACACCAAACACAGAACTCAGGTAACTAATGTCCGTATTATTTAAGAACATCATTACTTAACTAATAGCACACTTGTCTGTAAACAATATTAAACATCTCACAGAAAAAAATGTTGTGTTTTCCTGCCATATTGTGGCTTTATGATTTAATAACTGTTATACACAAAGTTTTATTCACACAAAATTCTTTTAACCACATTCTAATAATCTTGATTTTATAAATGATTATGATTCGACAAATTGTCACTATAGACTTCTATAACACATTGATGTTATGGATGCCATTTGTTGTCAATTGAAGTTTATTATCGACCTAAACTAAAGCATAGATCCATGTTCTTTGGTTCTGGATTTTCATATTTTTTTGTTATCTTTAATAGTACTGTCTTTGACAGTTAGTTTGTAATACACACCTTTGTAAGCTGGAACTTATGTAGTCATTAACTGTTAAAGAGTCATCTATTGCACACTGCTGTACACTTACAGTTCACAGTATTTTGTGAATTTATTAAGTTCATGCTTGCCACTATGGAGCAAGTTTGTATTGAACATGTAGTTTTACCCTGTTTCAATTTAATGTATTTTTTATATATTGCTGTACAGCTTTGTACATGCATTCCAGATGGTTGTTGTTCACAATTTTTTTCTTAATTTAAAGATTTGTCTGTGTATACTACTTATGATTCTATGCTTCTTTATAATGTAGTCTTCCAGTGATGACGGTTGCTAAAACTGAAACCAGTTGAGAATAAAACTGCATGTGTGCAGCGGGTGGCTCAAAATGCTTTTCTTCAAATATTGGACAGCTGTAAATAGCTACCTACAAAAGATTCTAAAATAAATAAAGCCTTTGGCCACTCAAATGGAAAGTGCTACATTGTACATACCCGTAATTCTACCATTTCTTCTTGCTCTTTTGTTTTCATTACAGTATAATCTTTTTCCAACTTTTTCATCTTCTTTGGATTATATTTGATATTGTATGCAAGTTGCATTAAGCCATCAATATCAGCTTCTGCTTTTGGGGGAAGGTCCTTTTGGAAGTACTGGAAGACAAAGAGAATATGCTTGAATCATTCGATTGGCAAAACATGAATACAATTTTCTCAATCTATCCATTAATGTAAGTAATATCTAGTTTGTGTTGCTTACAGTGAAATTTCAACACACAGTTTTGAATGTAACTCAAAAACTGAAGTGATTATCTTGTGAAAATTACAGGTACAGGCACTTACAGAACTTGTGATTTGGCAATTAGAACTCTGTTGATCTGCAATGTATTAGAAACTTTGATGTTGAAGAGCTAAGAATTTGGCATGAATGTGTTGAAGAAACAATATCAGCATTCACTTGCAGTGGTTGAATATATTACATGAGGGACACTGGTGTGGCCTGGCAGTGTTTTGATTCTTGCATTTTCCAAATTCAACTACACTATCTAGATCACAGTGGGCCTTGCTCATTGTGGGTCACCATAAGGCCAAATTATAAGGATCAACTTTATTTAGTTTGTCAGGTACAATTGTAAACACAACATGCCAAGAGATAGAAGATTAGTAACTAAGCTACAATTAAAAAGACAAAATGAAAGTGAAACAAAAGATATAGCATACTAGAGTAATAAGAAAGGAAGATGAAGACTTAACATCTTGTCAGTGATGAGGTCAACGATTGAGTGGAAGCGTGGATCTAGGAAGGATGTAACATGTCCTTACCAAAGAACCACCACAACACGTGCCTTAAGTTATGCAGGTGATCTGTATTGCCACTGAATCATTTCACTAAGTAATAACAATGGCAACTACAAAAACAGTAACAGAAATACTTTTTCGAACCACAGGTGTAGCCACACAGAATTCTGAATGAGCAACAAATCTGTTCAATGGGTATGTAAAGAAACTGAATTTAGAAACTGTTGAAATGAGAAACTGTCTACATTTCATCACTTGTGTATATCCTTTGGGCAAAGTAAAAGCATATGCTTCATTCATGTTTGTTAATTCTGATGATGCTCATTAGCAATTTTCCTTGCAATCTGTAGTGAACAAAATCTTGCAGAGTGAACACCACAAATATTAAATTTTGAAAATGATATTTTTCATCATGTTCAAAAATGTTTTTGGAGGTCCTGTGTGTGAATATGATAAGCAAGAAATTTTGCAAACTGATAAGAAGTTTACTTTGTTAACTGACCAAATTAAGAACTTAATGACTGGTGTACATAGTGTGTGAGAGATTTTACTGTAATGTAGAAAACAATGATAAATATCCCCCCCCACATGTATGCTTCTAGACAATCAGTCCGTCTTGTTTATCTGTTTGATTGTATAAACAACTTGTCTCAAAATATATCTAGAAATAAAAAGCTATATCACATAGCTTAATAAAACAAAAACCCTTATGCACCTTACCTTTAACATCCCCTCCATATCGAGACACAGGAGATCTTCTTTCCCAAGAGTAAGCAGTGCAAGAGCTACCTTAAATATTATTTCCATGCTTTCAGATAGGAACACATCCATAATCCTGAAATGAAAAAAAAATTTACCTTTAAGTAGCTATTGAAACAAAGTTTATCATCAAGAATTCAGAAAATCAAACTATGTTTAATGTTCTAAGAGTGGCCACATCTCCTGCAGAAATACATTACTTGATATAAGCAGTCATATGTTGCATTCACAGAGACTGCATTAAAGATATTTTTATGAAGTATCAATGAAGTGGATTAGCATGATAGTTGCCACAATGCTGTAAAAGAACTTTCCCAGGTGATTTTACTATTGGCAATTGATCAGAATATATGACAGAAAATTTTATAGAAACTAATATAACTGAATTACCAATACATAGCTTACACTTATTATAATATTAACACAGGTGTTATTACAAAAATGCTTTATTGTATCAATTGCATAGTATTTTAAGTGACTAAGTATATGTTTCATGAGACAAAAGAAAAAAAAAGAATAATTATAGGCTCATTTTAAGGGTTACACTAAAAATTATAACTTGTGTATATATGTATAAAAGCTGATCTATAACTTCTGCAGATTTTAGTTCTGTAGGAGTTGTTGAGACTAATCCAAAGGCTAGTTATCAAACACACATATGAGAAAGCCATTTTTTAAATGACAAACTGAGATAACTGCACAGCAACAATTAAGACAGCTTTTGCTTACTTTGATTTCACATACTGACAGTCTTTTACTTGCAGGAACTCACTATGTCTCACTTAATCAGGATTCCCCCTCTCCTCCCATTCTTTTCTTTTTTTGGTCGACATCCAATAATGCAACAGATTTGCTGCCAATAATGCAACAGATTTGCTGCTAGGTTTTTCTGATATATTAGATCACCCATAAATTAAATCCATTTCTTATATTTCCTTCCCTAACTGTATATTGATCAGCACTGAATGTTCTCTCATCCAATACCGAGGTACAGATAGCAAAAGTTTAACTTAAGCGTCACGAAGTGCCAATGTATTCATGTGGTCAGAACTCACATCTGGGCATAAGTGAGTTGTTTTAGAGACACATCACACTCTGAACACCTATTGGTAGACATACTAATGCCAACACCCTTCTCAGTGTTTCAATGTAGCACCCTGTCAACAAGTGAACAAGTTATTTAATGAAAGCACTACAGAGCATAAGTCCAATTATGGTAGTAGGCTGTCACAAAACAAAACACATACAAAAAGCAGGGCAAAAACCAATTGAATTGAAAACTTCACTTGCAGTAACATGAAATTTTATCATCATTATAGTAAAGAGATAACAACTAACTTCATTCTAATATAGACCTAGTTTCAACTAGGCAGTCAGTGGAGATCTGAAGACCAGTGCAGATTTTTGTTGAACAGCAAAAACCTCAGCAATAATACAGTTTTTGAAATCAACTAATGTCATTTCAGTTTGAATGATGCATGCAAATTCTGATTAGTCAGAACAACTACAAACATCTGAAAATTAGACTGTTTAATCCTGAAGCATGAATATTGTAACTAGCAGATGGTTGAGTGAAAATTATTATAATGCATTAAAAAATAAAGGTGAAAACCTCACCAGACCAGTCTGCACAGATGGAGTCTACAAAATTACTTTCTTTCAACACATCCTCAATATTGCCTAAGATTAACAAATCATATTGAAACATGGTACAAATACCGCAAAGAATTGTGGCAATTTTTTAAAAATGAAGAAAAGCAATCATAATAAGCAGTGTGTTATAACGTCAAGCTGAACACATATATTCAGAACAACACAACACATATAAGTCACAGAGTAAGTTGACAAGCAAGACATGTGCACACATTAACATTCGAATGAGCACTGAGTCCCAGTCTAGCGGCCGCTGGTCGGCTGGCCGCTTAGGTGGCGCAGCTGCTGCATGGCTGGCAGACAGCGCCACACGTAGAGGACGCGTGTAATTGCGCGGCAGCGCTTTGAATGATCGGCGAGTCACAACACAGTGTAAGTACAAAAATTTTACGTATTTGCAAACAGTCATCCATTAAAATTGTATCACATAAAGTAATTTCAGCTCCAAAAAATTCAAATATCATATCAGATCACACTTTTCTGCATCCCTCACCCTCTCCAAATTGCAAGGAAAACATACATGTAGTCACAAATTCTTGTATAATGTTATTAAGAGATTGTCAGGAGCAACATATTAAAAATCCTCACCGGTAGGCTATGAGTGTAGGAGTTGGGTGTGTTTTAAGGTATCTTTTCTTTTAAGTTTTTCTTGAATAACTCTAAAACTGCAACTTCTAGGAAAAATGCTTCCCAGTACAAAATTAAACTACATTAAATTTCCCACAAAAAAAAGGTCTTACTCATTTTCTCGCTACAACTAATTGTTTCCACATTGCAGAGACTGGAAAAATAGCAGATTATTTTAAAAAAAAGGTTTTAATGATATAAAACTACTGTTTAGTGGTAAATGGAAGTTGTTCAAAAACAAATGTTAAATACGTGTACCACACCCAAGTGTTTGATTCTTAGTCATCAACTCATCACGTATGGGAGCTGTAATGTTTTTCCAGCAGAGCCAACTACTCCAAACGCTGCTCACTTTTCACTTTACAGATGGATGATACTTCCCCCCCAGCATTTCCTATCCAGTTCTCTTATGTGAGAAGACAAAATGTCACCAAGCTTGTGTTTATATAGTGGAGTTACTTTCAGTTTATTAAATGAGTACTTATTTACAATTATTAAGTGAATCAAACAATGGAAAATCCAGGATGGATGTAATAGTACTATGAAAAGGAAAGTTGCTACTCGCCATATAGCAGAGATGCTGAGTTGCAGATAGGCACAACAAAAAGACTGTCATAAATAAATAAAGCTCTCAGAAGGGGTGTGTGTGTGTGTGTGTGTGTGTGTGTGTGTGTGTGTGTGTGTGTGTGTGTGTGTGTGTGTGTGTGTGTGTGTGTGTGTGTGTGTGTGTGTGTGCGCGCGCGCGCGCGCGCGCGCCCGCGCCTATTGTTGACGAAGGCCTTAATGGCCGAAAGCTTTATTTATTTGTGACAGTCTTTTTGTTGCATCTATCTGCAACTCAGCATCTCCGCTTTATGGTGAGTAGCATCTTTCCAATTGTTATGTGAGCTTTTATGTGAAGTATGCTCTCATAAATTATAGCTAAGAAGTGTTGCAAGTGTGATGATGTCAGTGACTTTTGTAATGTTGGTGAGAATAGAATTGGGTTGGTAAAAATGGAACCTTGCAACTGTATTACTCACAGCGTATTGTACATTAGTGTAATTTGTGTAGTCAGATGGTGGTGATTTACTGAATAGCCACAAAGTTCTGGTACTTCTCTCACCATTAATTGTGTTACTGATAGACTGAATAAATCTCTACACTTAGTGGAGCCACTTAACACACATGCACACAGTATATCTTAAAAGGTGGGCTTAAATATATCTGATGAAATTGGCCTGGTCATGATCAAGTTTAGAATTGTGATCTGCTGTAACGCATTTCTTGATTTATGTTGAAATATCTGAAGTTCCCTAACTCCTAAGTGACATACTTTTGTAGCAGAGAGAGACAATTTAAACCTCTACGTTTCTTCAGGTGTTGGGGGAGCTGAGGCTGAGCTGTTGCATTTCATACCCCAAAAGCCATGAAAAGTATTCCAACCACTGATAATGGAGACAATCAAATCAACATTGTCACATGCACAATGATAGAATGTAACATATGGGACAGATGCTTCAATATGGATGAAAGTTGCCAGCTCCAGCTATTTAACTTTTCTGCATAATAGCTCACTTAATAACTGCAAACAAGCACTCATTTAATAAACTTAAAATAATTCGACTATATAAACACAAGTTCAGCTATGTTACTTTGTCTTCTCACATACGAGAACTGGACATGAATTGCTGGGGAGGTGCAGACTATCTGCACTGCATCGCCAATGATTCATAGAGTGCACGGCAGAAGGTCGGTATAACTTCGTGTAACACCCTGCATTTGCTTTGCATTACTATAATGCAGTGAACTAGGCTCTACCTCAGTTAGACATGGTACCACACACATTTCATCTTTCTTAACCCACTTCATTAAACAGTAACCAGTAATTTTACACATTCAAAACACTATTTTCAATAATCTGTAATTTTTTCTTCCCCCATAACAGGAAAACAATTAATCCTAGAGAAAAAATGGATTGGTCCTTTTTTGTAGGGAACTTAAGCAGTTAAATTTTGTCACTAGAAGCTGCAATTTTTGAGGTTTTGAAGAAAACCTAAGTAAGTGAACTATAAATGCTTCCCACCACCACCTCCGTCATGCTCACACTCACAGCCCATAAGTCGAGGTTTTAGTATGTTGTTCTATCCATCCTGGCCTTTCCACTGTTCAGGATAAAAATTATATTTTTACAACATTTCACATTCACTAACCTGCATGCAACTGATAGAGGCAGCGCAGTTGTGAAGAGTGTAAGAAACCAGCTGCTGGCGTACATACTTGTGTGGAAGCTCTGAGACTGGAAGTGGATGTGCAGGTCAGGAATCAGCTCCTGCGAAGACATTTCTATTTTGAAGAAGACATTTGTATGCTATATTCATGTAATACCACTGAGTTAGAAATGCCTCCAAGGATTCTAGCCTCATGAATTAATTATGAACTTTCTAATTATTGCAGAACTGCCCATTACTGCTATGCTATAACCTTACTAATAAATAAATATTAATTTTATTTTAAGAACTGACCAGATACAACTGAATGGCTATGCACAGTGACAAAGATATATTGATGCTAAAACAAAAACATTCTGCTTGTTTATGACACTAACTCTAAGAATTATATACATTGAAACTTCCTGGAAGATCAAAACTGTTTGCTGGACCAAGACTCGAACTTCGGAGCTACCCAAGGACGACTAATGGCCCACCCTCACAGCTTTACTTCCTCCAGTACCTCATCTTCTGCCTTCCACACTTCACTTCCAGCAAACCTTGCAGAACTAGCACTTCTGGAAGAAAGGATAATGTGGAGACATGGCTTAGCCACAGCCTGGGGGATGTTTTCATAATGAAATTTTCACTTTGCAGTGTGCATTGGTATGAGTGCGCACTCTGCTGCAAAGTGAAAATTTCATTCTGGAATTATATGCATTCTTAACTATAATGTACAGTGCAGTGGTGTGAGTCGTGCCACTGCAGATGTAGAGAGGTAGAGGTAGAGGTAGAGGTAGAGGTAGAGGGGGGGGGGGGGGGGAGAACTTGAAACAAGAGGCGAGTGAGCGTCTACACTATACACTGAGATGTCATTATTATTAAGTTTAGCTACCATTAATTCGGGCCCCAATAACAATAGAGATTCCCCACAGCTTCATGCTTATTTGAGGTACTCTTCGTGCTTTATAAATAATGAACAAACATGGTTCCATGAAATTTCAGGTGAACTGGCAGTTGTCAACTTGCTGCCACGACATTTCACAAAGAAACACTTCAAATTATCTTGTTGTATTTGTGTTCCGATCATGAAATTCATGAGATCAGTGCTCTGAATGACTGAAGTATCTTGTTGCTTCAGTGGGTCAATGTTTCCACCTCCACCCTAGGCAAAAACAAGGCACCGTCATCTTGGAAACATGCACATCTGTCATTCGTCAAAGCATCTGCCAAGACTATCACTGCAACTAATGCCCACTCACGTGCTACAGCCAAAAAAACCTCCTTTCAGCTGACTCTGGTGTGTTTATTCTAGGGACTAGTGTCAGACAAATCATAGTACAGAATTACATGTCTTATGGACACAAATTAAGTACGGTGTCATTTAAGTTGTGCTGATGGCTACCAATACATATAGTTTAGTGCATCCAAATGACATGGGCAGTCCCTCACAAAATGTCTGTTCTGGTCGCTTGCAAATGCATTTATAATGTTTTGGTTAAACCAGGTTGAAATGGCTTAAAACATACAAAAACAGAAATTGCTACGAAAATGCCCAAATGAAAATGTGACAAAATGTTATAATGTATATCAAATGATTACATTTGCTCACAGAATTACAAAACTAATTAGATTTCATCTATGTCAACTGTTATGAAAGTCATCGATATGTCTTTGTAAGCATTTTAATTAATAAATAGTAATTAAAATATCATAATTTAAGTGAAACTAACCGTCAGGAGTATTAACAGGGTTTTCTAAATGTGTCACAATTAAGATGAGCTGTGCTCTCATATCAGAGTTTGTGGTATTAGCTGATGGGAACCATCCCCCACAAAATCTATTATGTCACTAGAGTAATAGGTGACTAAGACTTCAAACTTGTTAGGAAAGCTGGGAATAATTTGTAAAAAAGAAACCAAATGCGAAAATGAGCCTCATGAAGAAAACCAATAAAGTGAATGTAAGTGAATAGATCAATATGAAAAGCGATGGATAATTTCAAGTAACTTCGTTTAGAGGCCAAAAGTCTTATGTTATGTCAGAACCAAATTTTATTATGCAGAATTTAGGTTACAAAAGAAAAAAAGAAAGTTGTGTCTGAAGCAATCTATTTGGAATACGTGGATTAGTAACAACTGCTCTCAGATTTATGAAAGGAATAAGTGAGGTGAATAGAATTATATCACAGTATATGGATGCACAATAGAATGTCGTCGATTTAACTCTGATGGGATCAGAATGTCACACAGAAAGCAAGAGTCAGACAAATTGCATCAGTAACAGTTGAAAAGAAACGAAAAATTTCGAACATAAAAATTTAAAAAGACATTATACAGAAAATATCTAAGAAGATGTAAGATACAAGAATAAAACTATGGAAGATAAGTATGGCCCACACAGATATTGGCAGGCCAGTGAAATAATTAATATCCAGAAACAAGGAACCAACAACGACCCACATGAAACACATCATTTGTGTCCGATATTCTGTTGCATGAATGTTCTACAACAGGACACTCCCAATGCTGACTGGCTGTGAACTCTAAACCTAACAAACAGTTTATACACAATTTCATCCATTCTTAATGGATTACTGGCTTACCATACACTATCTGCTGCTCATTATTAATGTTCAGCAATGTGCATGCGTGCCAACCATTATTTCTCCAGAAATCTGATCTTCACTCAAAGTTTCAGGTAACTTTTCCTCCCCTCCACATAGGCCCATTTTTCATGCTCTGCTGCTCACAATCAAGTTACCATTCTGGAAGTCTGAGATTCAGTGTCTCACCCCTTTTGTATTTCTTCTTATTCTATTTGAACTACTACTGTTTCAGCAAGTGATACAAAGCTAGCATTATTTGTTCCGTTGCTTTCTAAAATTTTGTATTTAGATTTTTATGCTGCCTTTGAGCAGGTTATGGTACAGATAACAGGCTCTATTAATTTAAAATGAAATAATCACACAACAAACTGAATACCTGCACAAGGTTCTCCAATTGATACATGCACAACCCAAGTTCTGCCATAGTTGGTTTGAACATGTCCCTCATCTTGTATTCTTGCATAAGCTTCACTAGAACTGCAAATGCTTCTTCTTCGGGCATCTACCAACATAAACCGTGGAAAAAAATTAGAACACAGCAAGAACTTCAAGTACATTAAAATCACTGGATGTAAACAAATAATTAGCAACGATGTTGGACTGAAAACATGGAACAGGGAAATGTGAAACAATAAAGCCACAGTGACTTACATCTCTTTCATTTATGACAACTATTTGTTTATGTCAAAAATTCCAAGCTACTCTGTGGTTTGCAGTCCATGCTACACTGGCTGGACAAGTAAATTCAAAGATCAGAATAAGGCAAGAGCATATCATCTGCAACATGGCAATGTCTAGTAAAGTAGTGTAGTCTTCAAAACAGTCTTCAGGTTGTGGACAGCTTTACATTTTCTTTTACTGTAGTGAGCAAAGTATCTATGAGAGAATCCTGCAGTGGCTAATGCATTTTAAAAGTGCTTTCTCAGATTATTACAATGAGTACACAGAACACATGATGGTGTCTTCTAAAGTATTGCTGGATGTAATATCTACTATAAAGCACAAATACTCTCAGTAGTGAATGCTTCCTGACAAAAGTTAATGATGGAATGCTTTACTGGTCCTTGAGTATGACTCCCACACAACTATTTCAACACAATGCCTAACCTCTCACTGCCTGGAACAAATGAGCCGCCTTCACATCACAGAAGGTTATGATTTTTCAGTGATTTGTAATTGTAGATGTGCGATATACAGTCACTTACAGCTAATTCAGCAACATGCTCCAGCACCAGTAGACTACAATGAAAGTATCCTGATCTATAGTATCAAAGAAAAACATATATCATATGTCTAATTTGATGACCAAATGAAGTGCTTATTGTTGCTCATTGCTGCTTCACAAAATATTTTTGTTAGTAATGCTATAATGACTCTTTGACATCTTGTTTATTACAATGTTAGCTGAAGATATCAATATCCTCCGTGATGTGACATTTTCTGTTACTGAATAAATTCATAATTGAAAACATTGCAACACATGTTTTGTGCATAACAATTTAATGTATATTCCCTTCAAGGTGACAGTACATATTCATGGCTGAATACACGAATACTACAGGGATAGACTTCTATTTTTAGGGAACTACGATGATCCCCAAGTATGTAGAGGTATTTGCCTGCATTACAGATCTATACATCTACAACAAATATTGCAGTGAAATGCTTGGTGGAAGGTTGCTTCATATAAGCACTTTCAGACTTAGTGTATGTTGTTTTATGGTGTGGTACTGCACACCACTTAAAAGTACACAAGGAATGTGTGTAAAGTTTACATATTATTTCCTTTCATGCAGTATTTTTTATTATTGTATCAACTACAGATCTCTTAGCAATATAGACATACCTGCATAAGAAGCAGTCCAACAATGAAGCCAGAACCTTGGCAGTAGCCCACTTCACGATCATGTAATGAATAAGCTTTCATCACATTGAACAAGCTTTCTTGTCCTAAGCCATCTTTCTCCTTAAAAAAGTCATGCTCAGGATACGTGCGTGCAATATCTCGCCTTATCACCTGCACCAAGAAAAATTTATAAGGTTGGCTTAATAAATTATTAAGAAATATGCTTTCTGTCTTCCAGTTTGCTAACAGAAGGGCGCATCTCTTACTCTGTGTGTGTGTGGGGGGGGGGGGGGGGGGGGAGAAAATAAGTGTTAAGGAGGAAGTGACTCCCTCACACAATTAGGTAAAGTGAAATTCAGATTCTGTTTTTTTTACAAACTTTCCATTCTTAGGCAGCTTGAAACTTCCAAGGAGAGGCTGGCAGTTGCTGGTTCTGAATTTGGATGAAATTTGGCACAGATGTTTTTCATTCAAATAAAAGTCGACAACTATTTAAGATTTTTGCTTAATACTATTTAATTTTTGACAAAATCAATACAGAAATTTAATATGTCACTAAACTTTTAGCACGGCCAGTCAGAAAGATAGGTAAGCAGTGAATGCTTCATAGCAAAGATTTGTGGGCTCTGGTTAAAGGCCACATCCCCATTTTGTCGAAATTTATTTCTTATGTAATATAGGGAACAAATGGTTTGAATGGCTCCGAGCGCTATGGGACTCAACATCTGAGGTCATCAGTCCCCTGGAACTTAGAACTGCTTAAACCTAACTAACCTAAGGACATCACACACATCCACGCCCGAGGCAGGATTCCAACCTGCAGCGGTGTGTGGTTCCAGACTGAAGCGCCTAGAACTGCTCGGCCACAGCAGCCGGCAGAGAACAACAGGTTTTATACATCATTAATAAGTATGTTTGGCAGGTGTGGTTGTGCAGAACAGTGAATAAGGTGGGTCGGTTTTATTCATTTGCTGCATATTCTCCTTTAAGAAAACTTTTGATCTAAGGTTTCTGTAGAACTTCTGAGTAACCATTAGGTTAACGTCACAAAATAATGCACTTTTGCTTTATTATGATACCAAACTTTCAGTTCATAATATACATAAGGCAAAATGAAATAAATATTAATTATTCATGAAATGAATATGCAAAATTTGTTAAACTTCACTGATTCTTTTACACTAAATGAATCAAACAAATAATAATTTTCAAATGTTGGTAAGTTTGAGAAACAGATATTTTATGTTAGAAAATTTCAGTAAAGCCAAGCTGGGGACTTTAACCAGAGTCCAATATATGGCACTTGCTCTATTTGCTGAAACAACCAGCTTGTCTAGTGTTTATAGTCTTTGAAACAAGAGTTAGGGAAACAGAGGAACTTTCATGTAAATTTTCTCATGAACTATGAAGAACTGAATTGAAAGCTAAATTAGGTGTTACTTTTATGACAGTTACTGACATTCACGTAAAATTTCATCCCAACCTCGAACCTCTTGCCGCCGCCCCCCCCCCCTCCCCGCCCCCCCCCCCCCTACTCCCTCTTGTTAGAGCTACTATTGAGGAAATAATCAGCAAGTCAGTATCAGCATAAAAAGAATATACAATGTTGTCCTGAACTTGTTTCACAAGAAGCTCACATCTAGTTTCAATTCTTTTATGCAAAGTTTTAGGAAAACACTTTCATTTAACAAACTGGAAAGAAATTGATGAAGTTAAAATAATTGTGAAGAGCAGAGGTACCTTTTCACATGCAGATGTTGCCTTGATGTAGTCTGCATATTGTTTCTTGACAGGAGAATCATGGGCACCACATAGCAGCTGCCATACAATACCCCTAAAGTGGTGTGGAACACCCTTTCGAACAAGTTCCTGCAGGCACAGATAAATTAAGATCTTAGGCATACATATGTAAAAAGGGAAGTACATGAATCTGTCTTATGCATATATTTACACAGATTAGCACACTTTTATTAATGTGATTAACTGGTTAGTTTACAGATAAAGTCTGCAGAACTGTGTTTTTTTTTTTTTAGGGCGCAAAACTGCTATGGTCATTAGCGCCCGGTCTGTGACTTAGGAAACAGTAAAAAACCGAAAATGGAAACCAGCAGCAATGGGAACGAAAGTCATAAAATTGGAGAAACTAAAAGGGGAAGTGTCGACCAATGTGCGTGCCATAAAAAACCAACACGACGACATAAAATGCTCCGTAGATCGGCGAAGGGAATCGATTGAATAGCTGGCCGAAGAAGAGAGACGGCAGCCTTGGCTGCTATATCGGACGCCTCATTTCCACAGATATCGACGTGTCCCCGGAGCCAGAGGAACGCCACCGAGACGCCCCCCAGGTGGAGCAAGCGCAGACAGTCCTGAATCCGGTGGACCAGAGGGTGCACAGGGTAAAGAGCTTGGAGACTGAGGAGAGAGCTGAGAGTATCTGAGCAGATAACGTACTGTATCCGCTGATGGCGGCGGATGTAGTGGACAGCCTGGAGAACAGCGTAAAGCTCCGCAGTATAAACCGAACATTGGTCGGGAAGCCGAAAGTGATTTGGGGTGTCGCCAACAATATAGGCACTCCCTACACCTAACGATGTTTTCGAGCCATCGGTGTAAATAAATGTGGCTTCCGTCATTTGTGCACATAGAGCAGCAAATGCCCGACGATAAACAAGTGAAGGGGTACCATCCTTGGGAAATCGACAAAGGTCACGGAGCAGGCAGATCTGGGGACGGACCCAACGCGGTGCTGTACCCCAAGTTGTCAAGAAGGTTTTAGGAAAGCGGAAGGAAAGAGAATGGAGCAGTTGACGGAAGCGGACTCCCGGTGGTAGTAGGGAGGAGGGGCGGCCTACATACCCTACATCAACGGAGGCGTCTAAAAAAATTTCATGGGCTGGATTAGCAGGCATGGAAGACAGATGGCTAGCATAACGACTCAGAAGGACTGCTCGCCGATTGGACAGCGGAGGTTCAGCAGTCTCAGCATAAAGGCTTTCCACAGGGCTGGTGTAAAAAGCTCCAGACACTAAACGTAATCCACGATGGTGGATAGAGTCGAGAGGCCGAAGAATAGACGGCCGAGCAGAGGAGTAGACTATGCTTCCATAGTCCAATTTCGAGCACACTAAGGCGCGATAGAGGCGGAGAAGGACCACTCGGTCCACTCCCCAGGAAATACCATTCAGGACATGGAGGGTGTTGAGGGATCGCAGACAGCGAGCCGAAAGATAGGAAACATGGGAGGACCAGCACAGTTTTCTGTCAAACATAATACCCAAGAATTTAGCGACATCTGAAAACGGAAGGTTGACAGGTCCTAGATGTAAGGAGGGTGGAAGAAACTCCTCACGTCGCCAAAAATTAACACAAACGGTCTTACTGGGAGAAAAACGGAAGCCGGTTTCGATGCTCCAAGAGTGGAGGCGATCGAGACATCCTTGAAGACGTCGTTCAAGAAGGCCGGTCCGTTGAGAGCTGTAGTAGATTGCAAAATCGTCCACAAAGAGGGAGCCCGAGACATCAGGAAGGAGACAATCCATAATTGGATTTATGGCAATGGCAAACAGTACAACACTCAGCACGGAGCCCTGGGGTACCCCGTTTTCTTGGGAGAAGGTACGGGAGAGAGTAGTGTTCACCCGCACCCTAAATGTGCGCTCTGCCATAAATTCGCGAAGAAAAAGGGGCAGCCGACCTCGAAAGCCCCAAGAGAACAGTGTGTGGAGGATGCCTGTCCTCCAACAGGTATCATATGCTCTCTCCAGATCAAAAAATATGGCTACCGTTTGGCGTTTCCGGAGAAAATTGTTCATGATATAAGTGGAGAGAGCAACAAGATGGTCAACTGCAGAACGATGCTTTCGGAATCCGCATTGGGCAGGTGTTAAAAGACTGTGGGATTCCAGCCACCAAGCTAAACGGTAATTCACCATACGCTCCAAAACCTTACAGACACTACTCGTGAGAGAAATGGGGCGATAGCTAGAGGGGAGATGTTTGTCCTTTCCAGGTTTCGGGACAGGAACGAAGATAGCTTCCCGCCATCGTCTGGGAAAAGTACTGTCGGTCCAAATTCGATTATAAAGGCGAAGGAGGTAACGCAGATTATGGGTTGATAAATGCAGCAACATTTGGACGTGGATACCATCCGGTCCTGGGGCGGAGGAGCGAGAAGAAGAGAGTGCATGTTGGAGTTCCCGCTTGGAGAAAACAGTATCGTAGCTTACGCGATTTTGAGAGGAGAAAGCATGATGTCGCACTTCCGCTGCACGTTTCTTCGGGAGAAACGCTGGCAGGTAATTTGAAGAGCTCGAAATCTCAGCAAAGTGCTGACCCAATGAGTTAGAAATTGCGACGGGGTCCACTAATGTATCATGCGCGACAGTGAGCCCAGAGACCGGGGAGAAACTAGGCGTGCCTGAGAACTGTTGAAGCCGACTCCAAACTTCCGAGGAGGGAGTGAAGGTGTTAAATGAGCTAATAAAGAATATCCAGCTTGACTTCTTGCTATCGCGGATGACGCAACGGCATCGCGCACGGAACTGCTTATACAGTTGGCCAAAGTAGGATGGTGGCGGAAAACGCGAAGAGCACGTCGCCGCTCACGTATTGCGTCACGGCATGCCCCGTTCCACCAAGGAACTGGGGGGCGCCGGGGCAATTCGGAGATGCGTGGTATTGAACGTTCCGCAGCTGTAAGAATAACGTCGGTAATATGTGTGACCTCATCGTCGAGGCTGGGAAAGTGACGGTCATCGAATGTCGCTAGAGACAAAAAGAGTGTCCAATCGACTTGGGCAAACTTCCAGTGTCGCGGGCGCATATATGGCAGTTGAGGCTGCAGTCTAAGGACACATGGAAAGTGGTCACTCGAGTGTGTATCATCAAGGGCGAACCATTCGAAGCGCCAAGCTAGTGGAACAGTACCGACCGCAAGGTCCAAATGAGATAAATTTGTCGTGGAGGCAGACAAAAATGTGGGGACCCCAGTGTTGAGCCAAACTAGATCCGCTTGGTGTAAGACGTCTAGCAATAGTGAGCCACGTGGACAAGGATGTGGAGATCCCCAAAGCGGGTGGTGGGCATTGAAGTCCCCAACCAGCAAATAGGGGGCTGGAAGCTGACCAAGAAGATGAAGGAGATCAGCTCGTGCCATTGGTGTGGATGATGGAATGTATACAGTGCAAAGAGAGAACATGTATCCAGAAAGGGAAAGACGGACAGCGACAGCTTGGAAGGAAGTGTTTAAGTGGATTGGGTGATAATGGAGAGTATCATGGAGAAGAATCATGAGTCCTCCATGGGCTGGAGTGCCTTCAACAGAGGGGAGATCATATCGGACGGACTGAAAATGAGGGAGAACAAAGCGGTCGTGGGGACACGCAGCTTTGTTTCCTGAAGACAGAAGATGACCGGTGAGTAGGATCGTAAGAGGATCGACAATTTATCCCAACTGGCTCGAATGCCGTGGATATTCCAGTGGATAATGGACAGAGGGTGAACAGAAAATGGAGGAATGTGACCAAAGTTGCTGTCAACTCAACGACTGCTCAGAGCTTGCGACTGACAGCATGGAATGGCATTCAGACGAAGGCAGAAGATCCTGATCCATAGGTTGTTCAGGAGCAGCTCCTGCCACCAGCGATCGACCGGTTGATCGGCCGCCAGCAGTGCGCCTCGGCGACACAGAAGACGGCCGAGGGCGATTTCCGCCAGGTGGTGCTGTAGATGGGACACGCCTTGGCGGAGAAGAAGATGAACTGGGTTTCTTTGTAGCCTTCTTGGAAATATGATGTTTAGAAGAAGGAGGAACCGATGGTTGTGAAGTTGGGGTACGTAAAAAATCTTCACGAGTATGCTCTTTTTTCGAAGTCTTGGTGTCTGACTTTTGGGCTCGAGATTTAGCAGAACCCGATGAAGGGTGAGCCATAGAGTGGGCAGGCGAAAGTGGTGAGGTTGAACGGGCGATCTTTGCGCTGGCCGATCTGACGACCGTTGCACTAAAGGTGAGGCCGCAAGTCTGCGTGGCCGCCTCCTTTGTTGGCCGAGGAGAAGCAAGGACAGTGCTGTATTTTCCTGTCTGAGGCATGGTGGGCTGTCGACTGGTGAATAATTTTCGAGCAGCAAAGATCAACACCTTTTCCTTCACTCTGATTTCCTGGATGAGCTTTTCGTCCTTAAAAACGGGGCAATCATGAGAGGAAGCAGCGTGGTCACCCATACAGTTGATGCAGCGAGGGGATGGAGGTGGACAAGCACCCTCATGGGCATCCTTGCCACACGTACCACATTTGGCCGGATTGGAACAGGACTGGCTGGTGTGATTGAACCGCTGACACCGATAGCAACGCGTAGGGTTTGGGACGTAAGGGCGAACAGAAATTATCTCATAGCCTGCTTTGATTTTCGATGGGAGTTTAACTTTGTCAAATGTCAAGAAGACAGTGTGGGTTGGAATGATGTTCGTATCAACCCTTTTCATAACTCTATGAACAGCCGTTACGCCGTGGTCAGACAGGTAGTGCTGAATTTCTTCGTCAGACAATCCATCGAGGGAGCGTGTATAAACGACTCCACGCGAGGAATTTGAAGTGCGGTGCGCTTCAACCAGGACAGGGAAGGTGTGGAGCAGTGAGGTACGCAGCAATTTTTGTGCCTGGAGGGCACTGACTGTTTCTAACAACAAGGTGCCATTCCGTAATCTGGAACAAGACTTTACAGGACCTGCAATTGCGTTGACACCTTTCTGAATAATGAAAGGGTTGACCGTGGAGAAGTCGTGACCTTCGTCAGACCGAGAAACAACAAGGAACTGTGGCAACGATGGAAGAACTGTCGGTGGCTGAGACTCAGTGAACTTACGCTTGTGAGCAGACATAGTGGAAGGTGAGGAAACCATTGCGGAAGAATCCCCCATGATTACCGGCGTCTCCGATGGCGCGCTCCTCCCTTGTGGGGGCCCTCTCTGAGGGCACTCCCGCCTTAGGTGATTGTCCACACCTCAGGTCACACCTCCTGACAAACGGACGGAGGGACCAATCGGCACTTTCGGAAGGTATCAGCTCGGGTAATCACCCCTCTCTGGGCCTGGCCGTTACCAGGGGGTACGTATGTGTCCTACCTGTCTACCCGGGGCGGGGAATTACGCATTACCCCGTCACAAAAATGCGTGGGTCGGCCTTCAGACACGCACAGGGAAGAAGAAAGAGAAAGGGAAAAAACAAAGAAAGAGAAAGGAAAGAGGAGAGGTCTCAAACGCTGCAGCAGAGAAAAGGGTAAAGATGAGGTAAGGAAAAGAGGAGGACAAAGGAAGGATGAAGACATACAAGCAGAGAAGGCGAAGAATGCGGTACATTTACGAGCGTCCGTCTCCGGACGTAGGCACAAACCATACTCCCAGAGGGGGAGAAAGGGAAGGAAAGAGGCAGAGGTGAGGGGAGGAGGGGCGAAGATGGGGGAGAGGGAAGGATGCGGAAAAGGAAGGTATGCAGCCCGGAAAGGAAGGAGGGCCACATTAGCTCGGGGTCCCGTGCTCGCTACGCACGTATCCACAAAAGAGTTGTGGACCCCCTGGGGGGCTGTGTGTTGTTCTGTACTATGCAATGCATTAATTGTAATCTTATAGGACAGTAGTTCATTTGTCATATTGGATGTCACTGTGTGAGTACAGTATCTTATCATTACAAGAAAATTTATTCCACTTTTGTATTCAGCAAAACAGAAAACTCACTCTGACAAATGGGTTTCTTTTTTTCCAATAATTCTCCCAGTCATTAGAAATGCGGCCCCATAAGCTCCATACATCTTCTTCACCACCATCTTCATTTCTTTCTTGACTTGAACTGGTCCCTGCATGAAACAACATTGCTGCTTTAAAGAGGTTTTTAAATCCAGTGTTTACGTGAGACTATTACATAGACCAACTACAATAACAACTATTATCAGCAGCAGCAGCAGCAGCAGAAACTTGAAGTCACAGAAGTATTTTAAACGAAGAATATACTTTTCTCACAGTGGCAGAGAACATATATACAAAGGTATAGAAATTTGCTAGCCTCCTCCTGGTAGAAGAGTTGAAGGGGAAGGAAGAGGGGAGAATGAAATGCACTAGTGAGGTTTAGTTCTTCCCTCTTCCTTTTCCTTTAACCCTTCTGCCAGAAGGAGCCACTGGCTACCAAAGCTTGCAAATTTCCATACTTTTATATGTGTGTTATCCTGCTGCCAATTCACGAGCTGATTTTTTACTGATCCAATTACATTATATTCAAAAATTTCTTATTTTTGTTGATAAACAGTATACTTTATACATTGCTGAAAATCACCGTGAAAATTTAAGTAAGTACACCCTGAAATAGCATACAAAAGTTTGTAGCCTACACTGATCAGACTACAACTAAAGAGAACTCTATGGAGACTATAATGCTTAGACTTGCCTGATGTCAAAGATATCTGGGATGTGTCCGAGCTCTTTCTGGAATGGCCGCTGTTTCCAGAAAGAGAATTTAAGGATTTGGCATCGGCTTCAATAAGCCTGAAAAATTTAAATGATCTTTAGTACTACAACAAAAATTCCAGTATTATGAAGAATGATACATTTTATGGTTATCAAGTTGTACCAGTGGTGAACACAAAGACAAAAATAAATGGATTTCAGAAGACAAAATTAACATTTAGGCTAATTGTATTGCTTTGGATGTGTATGCATAAAACAAAATTTCATTCAGTCGGTTATAAACTTCTATTTTATTTTAGACTTGTCAACTTTTAGTGGAAAATATAACAGCTGATACAATACTGAAAATTCATGTAAATTCAGATAACAGAAAGAATAAAGCTGATCACTCACTGTATAATTGAGGAATTTTGAATGGTCGACAGGCGTGTAAATGTAGGTGGATATACAAATAAGACTGAAAATGTTGCCGAACTTTTGGAGACTGAAGTTGCATGGGGCGAGGGGGGCGGGTTCCAGATGTCAAGGGTTGTGAAGCAAAGACAAGCATCATTAAGATAATCCTCGTTCATTGTTCCATCTCAGTTGTACATTTTTTAATTGGATTACATGTTTCGATGTTACTGGACCGTCTTCAGATATAAGCAGCATTCCATCCTGCACAGCAGTCTACTCTATGCAGCACTCTGATATTTGGTTCTTAGTAGACAAGATGGGACGCAGACTCAATTACTTTGATATGAAGATGACCCAGAGAGATCGAAAAATGTTATCCAATTAAAAACATGTGCAGCTGTGAAGGAACAATATATGAGAATTATCTTAACCAGTTAAAACAGTCACTGATTCTCTCAAGATTATTATGTAGACTATAGCGATAGACGAGCATGTCATCCTCAGTGGTGTGTTCTGCCACTGGATGGTCAGCTTTTTTCATGGCCACAGGTTAGTGATGTACATTAATTCATATTGACAGCTGGTTGCAGCAGTCGGTATACATCATGACTGTTGCCATAGATGGTCCTACTCAGGTAGCATACACCTGGGACAAAGTGGGACAGGATGTGCAAGGTGGGCAATGTCTCATTTATGTGACAGTCCATATGGAGTTAGTGACATCAGCCAGAAATTTCAAATGTGATAATATGTATTAGTGGTAAAATTAAGGTAATGAAAGCAATATTGATGTCAGAAATGAGAAATAATTGAATGAGAGGTAAAAGTATGTGGTCAGACTGGTATGCAGGTCAGAGGGCAGAGGAGGGCTGCCACACAGCTTATGTAAGACTAAAATCTGACCACCTGCCAGTTTCATGCATTGGCAAGACAGTAATGGAATAAGTCATTCCTTCTAGCCAGATGGGGATGAGATGTGTAATAGTAAAAGTGAAAGACTAGAAACAATTAACATCTGTAGGACCAACAATAGTAAAACAAGGTGAGAGAAATCTTGCACTGGAATATAAAGCACATGGAAAGGGGGTGGGATCTGATGCAGCATAAAAATGGACTGTGATATATTGTAAACCAAGCAAATTAGAGCATCACTTTGGAAGATGAAGGAAGGATTTTCGGAATGATATTCCTCATTTTAGACCTCAATGAAATATGATCAGAGCCCCAGCAGAGGATATGGTTAAGTTGTTACAGTCTATGGTGATAATGGGTGTGTTCCTTTGCAGTGGAATGAGAGAGTGGTAGGAGAAATAGGTGTGTGAGTGGATACAGCACAGGAGATCTGTGTGCGGACTAGGTTTGGAGAGTACTGCCAGCCTGTGAGGGCTTTAATAAGACCTCTAGCAAACCACTAAGGGGACTTTTGGATCACTGCAAATGTGCCACCCACGGGTGTCTCGACTAAAAAGTCTCTCCCATACAGTTTGTCAACCTGTAGGCAGCACATCTGTAGTGACTTACAATTCCTTGTCCAGTAGCTAAAGATCTTATTAAGATCTTTACGGACAGGCAGTTTGTGTACGTGTATTTTGTCAACTCTGAAGAGGACATTGTCCAAAAACTTAGTAACATTTTCAGTCTACTTTCACCACCTGTCGACTGCAACACTTCAAATATACCGTTTGATATCACAATAATGGGAACATGACCTTATTAAAATTCTTCTGGGTGCACTGCTGCACTATCTTACAAAATACTTTAAACACTGAAATACTAAACAACTGATATTACCTGGAATGTTGCTGCACCTGCAACCCAGCTAATTAGTCTATGCTCTGAGCAAGGCCACTGCAATGCAGCTGAAATGCCAGTTATTTTAATATTTTAGCTTCTTAAGTATCTTATAAGATGCTGCAGCAGCACACCCAGAGGGATTTCAATGAGATTGACACAAGCCACTCTGTAACACAGCATCTATGAGATGATAACATTGAACATTCATGCTCGCAATAAAACAAATGGTACCAATAGCATATAATAAACATTGAAAGTGTGTAATGTCAACTTATCAGTTATCCTTCCTCTTTTTCCCTCTGCAATTTTATGTTCAATGGGTGCTCAAAAGAGGTCATATTTCAAGTACTGACATCATATATTTGAACATAACAAACATACTGTGATCGTATTTCATAAAACCAAATGCTAATCTCTCAAAAGATGCTTCACTTAAGTACAGGGGAACTTAGAAAAGTAAGTTACATATTACTACAGCAGGCTACATAAATTTTATTGAATGCTGCACTACTCTTCAAAGTGATAAAGATAAAAGGTCACCAAGATGCAGTTAGTTAAAGAGTTCTATAGATCATTTGAATTATTCTTTTATCAAAATGATGTGCAATGAGTCAGTTTACAGGACGTGCACAAACTATTACACATTAATGAATATATTTTTATTCCCACTCACGCAACACCACTTAAACACATTTCTTTGAAATAATAGTCTGAAAGCTCTATGAACTCAAGTCCTCAGTGACAGAAATTCGCACCTAGGTAACAGAGTGATTTGAGAAAGGCTGTGTGAATGTCTTCATTGCTGAAATATCTCTTCCCACCCAGATGTTATTTCATGTTGTCAAAGTTGGAAATTACATGGTGCAGGACCTGGACTTCCTAATCAGCATCATCCATATTTTGGTGAAATTATTGTCATTATTTCCTGGCAAACGCGCTACCTTTATTGTGGAATGGTCTTAGCATGGGGTGATGTGTAACTTACTTTACATGTATTATATTGGTGTTTAAGGGTTCTAATGGCATAGATGTTTACTCAAAAAGTCATTATCTTAAATGATAATGTTCTAATAGAAACTGACATTCAGTTCTTGTATGGTTTCATAAATTGTAGTCATCCCTTTGGCACACAATAACCGGTAAGGACTGTTGCGTGATCTATTCCTGAACAACCCACATGTCTGCAATTACATTATACTTTCCTCTCTGCTTAGTTCTTTGTCTCTAATATTACGTGATATGTCCTTCATCCCCATAGGTTATGACATTCTGTCATTATATTTAGTATCAGGACACAGTTAACGTTTTTATGTAGCTGAACACGAAACTAGAAATAAACAAAAAATGGAAAAACAAAAACCAAGAAAACTGTCATCATAGTTGTAAGGTTATTTTGGTTCTTAGACAGCTGTTTAACTAAGGAACAATAAAAAAGAGAGAGAAAATCATTGACTAAATTGTCAGGAGAAAAGAAAGAAATATTGCATGGGACCTTATGAATAACTTTATTCACAGAACACATTATAATGACTTCAAAGATAAGGAAGGGCTTTAATATGTCAACAGAAAATAAATGTGCACTTTTCCATCAGCAAATAAATGACACAACTACTCACTGGAAGGTAACCCTTTCATGGTAAGAGTGCATTTACTTACTAAAGAGTTCAGGATTTGCTTACTTACATTTGTATTTGTGTTAATGGAAGTGTACTGAAACTGGAAATTGAGCAGAAAACACACAGTGACCTTATCTTTTAAGTATACCTATGTGCTGCACAACACTGATCAACAAGTGAGTAGTTACCTATTCCTAATTTTTGAACATTGTTTTATGTTTCTGGATGATCACTGTATTTTACTGTGTCAATCAGCAGTTCATTATTACTGGCTACAGCAAAATTACATATGGTGGTTACAAACACACATTCATAACACTGAAAGAACAATAAATATGCTTGGTGTTTGCACCTAGCTACAGTCTTATACTATCCATACCGATTGCCAAATAATTTCAATTATTTTGAAGATATTAAGGTAACAACAAACTCTGTATGTCCAGATAAAAATATCCAGACAGATGTAAAAATACACGGATAAAAACTATAGCCTTTAGGGTCAAAACTACACTGTAGAAAATTCTAGATGGATTATTCTGAGATAAGGAACCAATGGTCACTAACCAACGTATCAGGTGGTGCTAACAAATAGTAGCCTGTTGAATCTACATTGATGAAGCGACCTTAAAAAACAATACACAACCACCTGTGGTATGTCTGTGGCACAGAAGGATATAGTGCCCAGAAATATGAACAAACATACCTATCATCCTAATAGGAAGAAATTCATCACAACATGTAGAAACATAAGAGAAACTTGGTTGTTACAGCTGTAGAGAGCTGGCCAAGGTTCTCAACAAAAAATTGTTTATACAGTAAGATTTGAGGCACGATGCTGAATCCTGGGGATAAGATTCATCAATAAGCACCCTTCAGCGGGCCTATTAGATGCACATTTCATGGCACACAGTGTAGTGAGTAATGGTTGAGCAGCAGTTACACCTCTACTATTAATGTGTATACCCAATGAGATGCATTATGTTATAATGCATGCACTGAGACTGGCAGTCATCACTCTTTGCAACTGCTATGTATTTATATTGTTGCTATGAAATGTAAGTTGTTCATGTCCATTTAAAAAGCCTGTACAATTCTGACCCCAAAGGTTTGAGGACTTGTGTATAATGTGAACAAACAAAAATGACAGCATTTATTTGCCAAATTTCTCAGGGGAATGGTGTCAATTAATTGTAACATGTGTGATGCTATCACTGAAGCATTTAACAAATAATAGATAATTTCTAAAGCAAATTTTTGGTTCAAAAACTCTTGCACCATATAAAATTTTTGTAGCAGTAAGTTTCTCTCATGGTTCATCCACATAAAAAAGAAAACATTTGACAAATTTGGATATGATCATCATCATTATCCTCATCCAAACACCTAAGGATCACCTCACAACGATATAGTAATCATCAAGATAATACAATATAAATCAATAGTTCAAAACACAACAGACACAGTACATAATATGCTTTATGAGGATGGGTTGCGTAGTCTATGAGGATAGGATGGCAGGACACATTAGCCATACATGAAAATTCAACTACTTTCAGTATCATGTGCACAAACACAAGTGTGTAAAATAACTCCGAACTGTTCAGTTAAAATACAGATTAACTCCAATTCAGTGTACAGTTTAAAAGTGTGTGTGAAATATCACACTAAAGGCACTCAAAAATAGTTTTCAACAACAAACCTGAAGTCTGTTATTTTAAAACTGAATGGGCTAGAGAAATTGGTATTTATGAACATGGTTACAATCTTCCTTCAAAGCCATAGTACGAATGGCACAACTCTTTATCTGGCAATGAGCTTGCAGCAGTATCTGATATTGATATCATATCAACGTTATACTGCTGATAAAATTACGACACACTGAAGAGAACACCTCACCACTGTAAACTAAGTTAGATAATCAATGCAAGACATACTTCCAAATTTGCATGTGAAAAACCTTCAAGTAACTGAACAATCTCTTCTTTCAGTAACAGTTGAATAATAGCAAGGTATAAAATCCATTTTTTTTTTCTTTTTCTTGTGAGTGACGGACAGCCACAAGCAAGCTGCACAAAGACTGTAAGAACTGACATTTAACATATCACAGAATGGGTGTACTGCAAAGACACACATCTTCAGCCTGTATTAGGTCCCATATTTATTAAATAAATTGCTGCATCAGACATCTCTTATTAGAAACATTACTCTAAAATTATTTGAGAGTGGTAGTTAAGAATAGCAATGTGACAACTTACTTACCATTTTCCCCCGATACACTACATTCATGGTTGAAGAACAAAGAAGTAGCCTACTTACTGCAATGTAAGTTTTGTTGCCTCTGAAAGGACATGGATGCAGTTCAGCCAGAACTGATTAGAGAGACTGATTTCAGCGGAACTTTTTTATATTTAAAAATGTGATTTATTGTAAATGAGCAGTATGGTGAGAGAAGACCAAGTCATCACACTGTTCCCTACACTGAAAGCCTATGATGATGTATGAATCTGCTGTCACTTATTCTAACATGATTATAGGAAATATCAAACTAAAAACCAAATACTTGTGGCTACTTAGCTTTCATAGTAGCAAATTTTGTGTGCTGTGACTTTTTTATTGCAGCTGAAAATCTAAATATGTAGAAACCCTCAAACATTTACCAGTATGAAATTCAACATATTCAGCTTATATGATGCAGGCTTTCACGGAACATGGTTACTTCAGCTGAAACTTCTGGGCAAAGAGGCTATGTGCAATATGAACAATAAATAAAAATTTGCCCTAGAACATAAACAACAAAAGAAACTTTGAATTCTCAAGTCAAACGAAATAACAATTGTCAGCAACAAGAGTGAATGAGGAAAAAAGTCAACACTAGGCCTATTTGAAAAGAACACTGAAATAGTCTGTTATCATAAAGGCAAAACTTACAGCAAAATAAAACAAGTTATCTCTTGTAATACCTAAAAGAATGTTCAAATATAACAGTATGTAAGAGCTGATGGAGGAAGTGAGAGGAATTTCCCTTGAAAGGCAGAAAGTGTTAGAAAAGCATTTTCAAAAATTCTGTGGAAACACAAAATAAATAATCAACCAGTCGAGGAAAAAATATCAGTAGCAAAGCACACAGGCAAACTACACAGGCACTCTCGTTTGAGGAAAATAACACCACCTAAATACTCTAATTAAATATCTGGTACGTAATGCCAGCTGCAATGATTAACTGCTGCTTACAAACATGAAATGAAACTTTAACTGGCTTTTCCTGCCTTTCAGGGTCTCATTATGATTCCAATAATGCAATGATGTAGCATTTACCACGAAAAAGTTCTTCTTTCATATAGAACTGTGGCGTTTGCCTTTAATCGTTAACTGTCTATACAAAAGGTAAGTGTTTTTCTGCAAATACAACAGCACTGAGACATGACAATGTTTTTCTTCTCAAAATGTAAAACAAGGCAGTAATCAGTCTTCAGTTTTGAACTCTGTTATGATGACAGATGGGTGCAAATGTTAGCAGTATGGGAATATTTGTCATACAAGAGTGAAATTCATGGCCATCAAAAGAGTGCACACAGACTGGAAAGAAGGTGGTCACATTAACATGGTACATTGCAGGACCCCTGAAACACACTGCCTGTCCCTGCTGTGTGGGCTTACTTTCCAGTTTGTCAGGTTGGGATTCACAGGAAATTACTTATATAAATTATGTATCGGGGTCGAAGGATTGCTCTAGTCCAGCACCTTACCCATAGGGGCACCTTCCTTGGCAACTCAAGAACTGCTTTGATCGAAAGAGTGTTTCAAAGGCATTTTCAAATTCCAATGAAGCAAAAGCTATTGTATAAACCAAGTGTGAATAAATTATTGTCTGTGATCATGATCATAAACACCAAAATATGTGGCTCCTATTGGATTAGATGTACGTTTTGTTCCATACATCCATAATGAGAGCCACAATATGCAGAACATGGAAACGGTTTATACGAAGCATTATTGACATTAGTATGAAACGTGGCATGAAATACTCTTCGACAAACATTGTAAACCGGTTGCATACTGAGAAGATGGCTGGCTCTGAGCACTATGGGACTCAACTGCTGAGGTCATTAGTCCCCTAGAACTTAGAACTAGTTAAACCTAACTAACCTAAGGACATCACAAACATCCATGCCCGAGGCAGGATTCGAACCTGCGACCGTAGCGGTCTTGCGGTTCCAGACTGCAGCGCCTTTAACCGCACGGCCACTTCGGCCGGCACTGAGAAGATGCTGAATAGTTTATGTCCGAAGGCTGTTAATTCGGTAGCTCTTGCGTCATGTGCTGAAGTTGGCAATTTGTTGACGTTTGTCGTAGCCAATCCAATAATGGTATGCGGTAGCCAATTAGAATCGCTGATCCTAATATGTATTTTGGCAGAAGATACAAATTGATAAAATTGTTTTCGCTGTGGCGAGCACCAGTATAGCTTTTACCGATCGCGCTGTTAAGAATTTTAAGGTTGGTTACTGATTTTCGTATTCATTTGGCGATAGGAAGAAACTCCATATGGTGACAGACTAACCTGTAGCGATGCCAAGAGCTACGTTTGGTTGGAATGTGTCAATTTGATTGTGAGTTGGCAAAGCCAATTAACTTTAACACGAAAATATAATCGCCGTGATAGATCGATGTGCAATGCAGCCCCAGATGTACGGTACGCTTGTCTTTGCAAGTATGTCTTAATTCAAACTTTACCGAAAATTCCGAAGATGTGATTAAATTTTAACCTACTACAACAAAATAGCTAAATTTACGAACCACAGAAAATTACGAACAAACATTCTGATTTTCTACCGACAAAGGACTCACGATTCATCGTGTTCAGGTCCCATCGTTCATCACGCGGTTACTACAGAGATAGGTATGCCTACGCAACGCCACAGCAACCGACACAGTAGAAGCATATGCACTTTTATTACCGCAAATGATTTTAAACCGTTATTAGCATTGATATTTGTATGATTTAGTGTTTAATGGGTTTCCAGAGACAGTGTGCACGCGGAGCTAAATTTACAGTATAGAATACAGGTAGCTTCTTTGGTTTCAAATTATATATTTCGCGGGGCAGCTGCGGAATTTCTGAAAGAATCTTAATCCAGAATAGGTGTAGGTGGAAATCCGAGTGTGTTGTAACTATCAGCACACAAAATAAGTTTCAAATGCACTTCATTCTAGGAAGTATAACGGCTCTAACTGAAACGAGGAAAATGGTAGGCAACATCATCACTCTCTTTCAAGCAGCTGTGTTGTCTCTACATGGAGAGATGCGCTGTCAGTTGTATCTAAGTCCAAGAACACCGTGTAGTCTGTTAGCAGTTCGTTAAGTGCGATAAGAGATGAGGAATGAGGAGATACGCCACGCCTCGCACCCGCAGCACAGACACATTAATCAGTGCTTCATATTTTCGCAACAGTTGTAAGTCACGCATGGAGGCACAAACCCCGTAAATGTTCGGAATGGAAACTGGAATCGTTTTATGTATTTGCACGTTTAAATAAAACAATAATTGCAACAATCACATACACTTAACATAACAACAGGAAACAGTGAGGAACTGAGTGAATCCAACACAGGAGACAACAATGGCTACCTCTCTTAATACTATCACAGGTAACGTTGGCGGCAGCCAAAAATAAATTGCTGTTGACCCAAGCATTCCGGCTTCTGCTATTTCAGAAGTAGGAAGCTGATCGGTTAACTTGCAGTTAACACTTTTTTATTTGGTATGCAACAGATGTTAATAAAATTAACGTCGAATCCAGTGATCTTGCTGAAGTATGCAATAGTTTTACTTATACGATGTTTTTAAATAATGACAATCTGTTTCATTGAAATGGATGTGCCATAATTTCCAAAGTTGGTGGAGTTTTGGAAGGAGTCTCGTACCGATCCTTCATTTTTCCTAAAAGCTGCACTTGCCAGTTGTTAATTGGTAGAAGTGTGTGTAACAGGTGGCAAGAATTCTTACATTTAAACAAACAACAACATATTTTAAAACAGTCAATACTGCGCTACATTCGTCTATCGTAATGCGTGCTTCTCCGTCATAGTTCTAACAATACAGCATTCGAATAAAAATTATTTTCATAGAAATGAAGGGAACTGTATTCCATTAACTGTGTGGAAGTAGTTCCTTTTACACAGCTAATTCCGATCCACATAGCAATAACCGTCATTTCCATGAAGATAAGTGCAAGGGCGATGTACTTGAGGACAATATTATGGAAATGGAAGAGGATGTAGATGAAGACGAAATGGGAGATAAGATACTGCGTGAAGAGTTTGACAGAGCACTGAAAGACCTGAGTCGAAACAAGGCCCCGGGAGTAGACAACATTCCATTAGAACTACTGATGGCCTTGGGAGAGCCAGTCATGACAAAACTCTACCAACTGGTGAGCAAGATGTATGAGACAGGCGAAATACCCTCAGACTTCAAGAAGCATATAATAATTGCAATCCCAAAGAAAGCAGGTGCTGACAGATGTGAAAATTACCGAACTATCAGTTTAATAAGTCACAGCTGCAAAATACTAACGCGAATTCTTTACAGACGAATGGAAAAACTGGTAGAAGTAGACCTCGGGGAAGATCAGTTTGGATTCCGTAGAAATGTTGGAACACGTGAGGCAATACTAACCTTACGACTTATCTTAGAAGAAAGATTAAGAAAAGGCAAACCTACGTTTCTAGCATTTGTAGACTTAGAGAAAGCTTTTGACAATGTTAACTGGAATACTCTCTTTCAAATTCTGGAGGTGGCGGGGGGTAAAATACAGGGAGCGAAAGGCTATTTACAATTTGTACAGAAACCAGATGGCAGTTATAAGAGTCGAGGGGCATGAAAGGGAAGCAGTGGTTGGGAAAGGAGTGAGACAAGGTTGTAGCCTCTCCCCGATGTTATTCAATCTGTATATTGAGCAAGCAGTTAAGGAAACAAAAGAAAAATTCGGAGTAGGTATTAAAATTCATGGAGAAGAAATAAAAACTTTGAGGTTCGCCGATGACATTGTAATTCTGTCAGAGACAGCAAAGGACTTGGAAGAGCAGTTGAACGGAATGGACAGTGTCTTGAAAGGAGGATATAAGATGAACATCAACAAAAGCAAAACGAGGATAATGGAATGTAGTCAAATTAAATCGGGTGATGCTGAGGGAATTAGATTAGGAAATGAGACACTTAAAGTAGTAAAGGAGTTTTGCTATTTTGGGAGCAAAATAACTTATGATGGTCGAAGTAGAGAGGATATAAAATGTAGACTGGCAATGGGAAGGAAAGCGTTTCTGAAGAAGAGAAATTTGTTAACATCGAGTACAGATTTAAGTGTCAGGAAGTCGTTTCTGAAAGTATTTGTATGGAGTGTAGCCATGTATGGAAGTGAAGCATGGACGATAACTAGTTTGGACAAGAAGAGAATAGAAGCTTTCGAAATGTGGTGCTACAGAAGAATGCTGAAGATAAGGTGGGTAGATCACGTAACTAATGAGGTGGTATTGAATAGGATTGGGGAGAAGAGAAGTTTGTGGCACAACTTGACTAGAAGAAGGGATCGGTTGGTGGGACATGTTTTGAGGCATCAAGGGATCACAAATTTAGCATTGGAGTGCAGCGTGGAGGGTAAAAATCGTAGAGGGAGACCAAGAGATGAATACACTAAGCAGATTCAGAAGGATGTAGGTTGCAGTAGGTACTGGGAGATGAAGAAGCTTGCACAGGATAGAGTAGCATGGAGAGCTGCATCAAACCAGTCTCAGGACTGAAGACCACAACAACTACAACAACAAGTATACTGAATAATTTGGATGGCAGTTTAGTCATCACTGCCGTCGGCTGTCTGGTGTTTGTGTAATTGCGCTTTTATTTTACTTTATGAATGTGTTTATTATTTGTTAACTTCGTTATTTTGTGCTATTCTGCTTTTTTGTAATTATCTTTCATTGGCACTTTATAACCGTTGTTGGCTGTATAGTGCTTGTAACCCAAAGCCAAAATAAAAATGTGACATCGTATGGGAACAACCGAAAACCAAAGATTTGACAGTTATTTTGGTTGTCTAAAGAGCTTCCACCCCACATGAAAAAATTGACCAATGCGTTACAGTCTTGGACAAAAGAGTTTGCGAGACGTTATTTGAGTCGGAAAAGTTTTAGTTTCACTTTTTCGAATTTCACGTCTACAAGCTGCTTGCTATATAGAGATTTTTGTGCTGGAGTATGGAGCACTATTCAGAGACACCGCAGGTGCTAGCTTGCATTGCCGTTCTGTGTTTACTTCTGTACGCTTATACATTATTAAAGAACACATGCACTGGACTGTAACAAGGCGAAGGCTTTCCGAAGCTTCTGTACGATGTCTGATAGGCAACTCTGTGAAATAACTTCAATAACAACTTCAGTAATTTTAATCTTCGTTGTGATGACATAAAAGTTTTACCTACATATGATTTGACAATCAGTAGCTGTATGAAATATTATTCCATATTATTCGTTGAATGGAATTTCATGACATCAGTTCCAAAGGGTACAGATGTATGAGCAAACTGTGACATGAGGAAATTTGTGCTTGACCGAGATTCTAACCCGGATTTCCCGCTTATCGAAAGCGGTCGTCTTAATGATTTGGGCTATCCGTGCACGCTCCCCGGCCCGATCCAAGCCTCCATATGCCACTTTCCACTTCCTTATTCTTACATATGTCTCCCTTTAAGTTCGCATCATTAGTTGACTCCCGCTCAAGGAGAATGTCGCTACCACAAGGAATCGAGACCATATTTATCGTCGTCTCGGCTTGTGATACTTACACATGATTTGACAATCTAAAAATTTTAGATCCATCAGAAGACAAGCCAGGATAACATGCGAAAGGTATTTTTGTAAGGTACACACACACAAAATTCTTTTTCTTCGGTTCTTGTCCCGAATCGGCGCAGGGTCAGATGGCTATCAACAGATTTGGCATGATTAGTTTAGGTGGTGGCCAGATGCCCTTTCTGTCGCCACCTTGCCCCCTCCCCCCATGCATACATTCAAAGCAGATCACCGCCTTCATTGGTTTTCTCGGCATTGTTTCAATCTTTTTCTTCAATGTCTTAGGAACTTACTGTTCCTAAACAAATGTTAATATTGTTTTCCTGTTTTTGATGGTTGCTGTGAGATTTCTCTGCCCGCTGATCTCTTTCAAAACATCTTCAGTGGATTTACTGTCTATATAGATTGTCCTCGTTAACTTTCTCCAAAACCACATAAAATTGTGTTTGGGAAAATTTACAGCTTGTGTACACCTCAATTCATCTGTTATATCCCCTGCGTTCTTCCAGAAACTGCCAGCTTGGGGAGGTTTATATGAATTCGTCTTGAAGCTGTTTCTATAGAAGTTCTACTGCTGAACCTTCAAAGGTTTTTTCAGACAGAATAAAACAAACCCACTACAGGTAAGTTCTGAAATATATATAATTGTGTCTTACATAAAGCGGAAGTCTGCTCCCATTACAGTTTGCAAGCACGGAAATTATAAGAAGCTGCAATATAGAAAACTATTTCTGTTTCTCCCCCCTTTTCCTTTTCAAGAAATTCTAAGCCATATGATCCGTTCCAGCTGGAAATTAGTGGAACCTCTCTGCAGGTCTTCCAATAATTTTAATATTTTTGGTATTCTGCTATTTCCCACTCTGTTGATATACTCCTCCTGTCATCTGTCATTTTATCACTGATACTGAAAACTGCAGGCTCTTCTCCGGCTACATTCTTTTTATCTTTTCTAATAGCGTTGCTTGCTTGCTCTAAGGATTTTCATCTCTGTTGCTTTTCTGGCTTTCGCCCGTTTTGATCATTACCCAAGTTTCGCTTCGCTATAGAATTACTAGCATAGCGATAATGTCATAAAATTCGTGTTGATTTTCTATCACTGTTTTTACTATCAGATAGCGTTTAATTGTTCCGTACATAATACGGAATATGTTAGGTTTGATGTTGCATAGTCGTAACTGACAGCGTAGGCTAATAAGGCTTACTATCTACAGCTATTGTTTACCGACATGGGTATTTTCCTGTGAATGCTTCGATTGTTCTCCATTAGATTCATTGGTTCAACATAAATATTGTAACCGTGAGTCGATTTCAGAACTACAAGCCGAGTGGGGATAGCAGCACGCAATCTATTATCTGGTTGTTCACGGAAAATAATTTATGAACTCTGGATATCCGGTAAAAACTGCATATATTTATAGTGTATTTCAATGCACAAAGCATGCACAGAGTTCGCTGACCGTGGGAGAAATCGGAGGGACAGTTGCACCAGGACTGTAGTACTCACGGATGCTTAGCTGTTTGCTGCAACGTGGTTTGATGTGGTGACGTCATCTCAGAGGTGCGTGGACTCTGGCGTCGGTAGCAGCGCGTGTATTGTAGGAATGTCAGCTACTACAAGGGCTTTTCCCGGAATCGTGATGGGAACATTACCTTGCGAGGTAGCGTAGTTGTTGACATACAGGACTCGCATTCGGGAGGACGACGGTTCAAAAACCGCGTGCGGCCATCCAGATTTAGGTTTTCCATGGTTCCCCTAAATCGTTTAAGGCAAATGCCGGGATGGTTCCTTCCTTACTCCTTGTCGACAGAACGTTAAACACTAATTTCCTCCTCCTCCTCGAAACATTACTGTTTCGCTCTGACGTTATGATTAGCCTTAATAACTTTTCACACAGGGGCTTACCTTTTACCTTTTTCGGAGACAGTCGTACAACACTTCTGCTCCCTAACACTGCCCGACGTCTGTGTAGAAACGACCTCTTCTACCACTGAAACAGTCACCCTTTCTTCGGCAGCTGGCTTCAGTTTTCTGCAACGGCTTTTCCCAAGTTGCAAAACCAATGGGTCTTGTACGCACTTGCTCTCCATCTACATCATCTACCTATACAGGGTGTTCCATTGATCGTGACCGGGCCAAATATCTCACGACATAAGCGTAAAACGAAAAAACTACTAAGAACGAAACGTGTCGAGCTTGAAGGGGGAAACCAGATGGCGCTATGGTTGGCCCGCTAGATGGCGCTGCCATAGGTCAAACGGATATCAACTGCGCTTTCTGAAATAGGAACCCCAATTTTTTATTAAATATTCGTCTGGTACGTAAAGAAATATGAATGTTTTAGTTGGACCACTTTTTTCGCTTTGTGATAGATGGCGCTGTAATAGTCACAAACATATGGCTCACAATTTTAAACGAACAGTTGGTAACAGTTAGGTTTTTAAAATTAAAATACAGAACGTAGGTATGTTTGAACATTTTATTTCGGTTGTTCCAATGTGATACATGTACCTTTGTGAATTTATCGTTCCTGAGAAATCAGCGTACATTGCACCATTTAGATTGCCATAGATAAAATGGGGGCCTATTATCCTTCCTCTCAAAATGCCGCACCATACATTAACACGCCAAGGTCGCTGATGTTCCACTTGTCGCTGTTACAGCGTAATTATCTTCAAATACCACATTAATGCAATAAATGCTCAAAATGATGTCCGTCAACCTCAGTGCTTTTGGCAATACGTGTAACATTCCTCTCAACAGCGAGCAGTTCGCCTTCCGTAATGTTCACACATGCATTGACAATGCGCTGACGCATATTGTCAGGCGTTGTCGGTGGATCACGATAGCAAATATCCTTCAACTTTCCCCACAGAAATAAACCCGGGGACGTCAGATCCGGTGTACGTGCGAGCCATGGTATGATGCTTCAACGACCAATCCACGTGTCATAAAATATGCTATTCAATACCGCTTCAACCGCAACGCGAGCTATGTGCCGGACATCCATCATGTTGGAAGTACATCGCCATTCTGTCATGCAGTGAAACATCTTGTAGTAACATCGGGAGGAAATTACGTAGGACATCAGCATGCATTGCACCATTTAGATTGCCATCGATAAAATGGGGGCCAATTATCCTTCCTCTCATAATGCAGCACCATACATTAACCCGCCAAGGTCGCTGATGTTCCACTTGTCGCAGCCATCGTGGATCTTCCGTTGTCCAATAGTGCATATTATGCCGGTTTACGTTACCGCTGTTGGTGAATGACGCTTCGTCGCTAAATAGAACGCGTGCAAAAATCTGTCATCGTCTCGTAATTTCTCTTGTGCCCAGTGCTTGTTGTAGGTCGTGGAAGACGTGTCACATGTGGCTGAACATTTCCTGTTTCCTTAAATAACGTAACTATCCGGCGAACGGTCCGGGCACTTGGACGATGTCGTCCAGGATACCGAGCAGCATACATAGCACACGCCATACATCAACACGATATCGACCTTTTCCGCAATTGGTAAACGGTCCATTTTAACACGGGTAATGTATCACGAAGCAAATACCGTCCGCACTGGCGGAATGTTACGTGATACGACGTACTTATAGGTTTGTGACTATTACAGCGCCATCTATCACAAAGCGAAAAAAGTGGTTCAACTATAACATTCATATTTCTTTACGTACTACGTGAATATGTAATAAAAATGGAATTCCTTTAAAAAAAACCGCAGTTGATATCCATTTGACCTATGGCAGTGCCATCTAGCGGGCCAACCATAGCGCCGTCTGGTTTCCCCCTTCAAGCTAAAAGAAAGCATCGATTTGGTAATGGAGTAAACTATGGAGGATAAGAATTGTAGGGAGATACCTAGGCTCGAAGACAGGAGGCAGTTTGAAATGGATGTAGATTGTAGTAGTTATTCATCCGTCAGGGTAGCCGAGGGCGCAACAGCGCTGCTTCCTGGACTCGGGTAGGCGCGCCGGCCCCAGATCGAATCCGCCCGGCGGATTAACGACGAGGGCCGGTGTGCCTGCCAATCTGGATGTGGCTTTTAGGCGGTTTTCCACATCCCGCTAGCGTTACAGAGATGATAGATAAACTCCAGTGGAAGACTCTGCAGGAGAGACGCTCAGTAGCTCGGTACGGGCTTTTGTTGAAGTTTCGAGAACATACCTTCACCGAGGAGTCAAGCGGTATATTGCTCCCTCCTACGTATATCTCGCGAAGAGACCATGAGGATAAAATCAGAGAGATTAGAGCCCACACAGAGGCATACCGACAATCCTTCTTTCCACGAACAATACGAGACTGGAATAGAAGGGAGAACCGATAGAGGTACTCAAGGTACCCTCCGCCACACACCGTCAGGTGGCTTGCGGAGTGTAGATGTAGAATACCGGGCCGGTCCCCACGATCCGCCTCAGTTACCCGCGTCGCAGACATTTGAAACACGTGTAAAGCCGGAAATGCATATCCTCCTATTTCCATCTATTGTACTATAAATTTTTTTCCTTATTTTGTTACCTGAAGATATGACGTTTCCGTGTCTTTGTATATTGTAATTGTTTTACTATTTGTATATACATGCATTTATGTCGATGTATAATTGGTTTGTTTTGTAAATACTATTTGTATTTTTACGCTGGGTGTTGCTATGCTATCGAACGAATACATCGATAGGTCGTGTGGAGAACCAAAGTGTTTAGGATCATTGGTAGTGTTAACTCTGCCGCGTGGAGCGCGGGCAGAGCAGAGAGTCTCTGGCTGGAGTAGTGCGGTGGAGCAGGTGTGTTGTGTGACGCTGCCGCGAGTTGCCGCACTTTCAGGGTTTGGCAGCATGAAATTGCGCTCGACTTGCTATGATAGTTTCTGACACGGTGTCGCGGACGGGAGCGTTAGCTGGCACACATCAAGAGCCCGTTTCGGCTGGTGACCGTGTCGAGAAGAAGGCGCGCCAACATCCGGCTTCTGCAACAGCGACGGCCGACAATGAGTGACTGTCGCCACCTCCTCGATCGATGACTTGAAACCTTCAATCAACCAACAAGGAAGACTGGTAGCACGTAAAGTTTTAGAACTGTAAGGCAGACCTCAGCTTTTCAAACTGTTAAATTTTTCTCACTAAATTACAGCAACGTAGCATGAACCTTTGTTGCTCATAGTCCCAATTGCATTACCAAGCAGGGTCCCTTCCTTTTCTGGAATGAACCCGAGTGTCGTTGAAATTCAACCGCCAGCATTAAAGTAATATCATTCGATTTCACTGCTTTAATTTCAAAGTTCAGTTAAGGTATTCATAGCTGGCTACAATATTTAGATTACACAAGCACAAATTCAGAGTGCGAGTTTTGTTACCGTATTTTAGCTTGCCTGTGGCTGCAGCTCAGCTTGGTACGTACTAAATTTTACTATTGTTAATTGTTCAGAATCATTTAATTCAAGTTCAAAGTTAAATCTCTTATTTCTAAATTGCGAAGATTCAAGTAGCTTTTGAAATGATTGTTGAGGTAGCCCAAGACTAACCGTATATTACTGAATTTCGATGTGCTTCAGAAACAAAGCTCTCTATTAATTTGTCACTAAATTAACTTTCAATTTCCTGTTTTATTAATTCTTATGCTAAATTAAGTCAGAGTGTAGCGAAATTTATTACTTCTGACAAACTTTCAGTTTTCACACTACACGTGTCAACCTTCAGTTGCCACGCTTCTAGTGCTAATTATATGTGTAATAACCTTTCTTTTTCAGTTACTATAGTAATTGTCCGTAGGACTGGCGACCGTAATTTCCCTCAAATCTCAAATATCTAATTACCGCTAGTTAATTGCTAAGGTAACGGCCGCACATTTACTTCCTTTATTAATTTTACCCTTTTCTCAAAATTAATTTCCACCAATTTCATTTGCATTTTTCCTTTCATTTAGATGTAACCCTTTCCTCCCTCTTTACCGACAGATTGACTTCGGTGACGATTGCTTTTCCCAAATTTCCATTAGGTACACGCGGTTTGATTTTTCACTGTCATTAAGGTCGATAAGAGAGGGGGAGGTTACACACGTCGGCACTATTTCACGGTTTACACTAGACGCAGACAGCTGCGGTACACTGATTCGTCCTTGTGGGGGGGGGGGGGTACGGGGTGGCGGCAGGAAGGGCATCCGGCCATCCCTACAACTAACATTGCCAAATCCGTTGTAACCACGCCGACCCTGCGATCGCTGCGGGACTATGGCGTAAGCGAAAGAAAGATTGTTGTAGTTATTCAAAGGCTTGCGTGGAGAGCTGCATCAGAGCAGTGTTGGGACTGTGAGAATGAGCGCACCTGTTGGCCTCCTCCAGTTTGGCGAGGAGCGCCAGGTCGCCGGGTGAGGGGTCCGCGGTGTCGAGTTGAAAGCCGGGCTCGCCGCCGTTGTTGTTGCCGGCGTGGTCGCCGCCGCTGCCGCAGAGGCTGTTGTTGTTGTTGTTGTTGTTGTTGCTGGTGTCGACGAGGTGCGCCACCATGGCGCTCATGGCAGCGGCAGCGTCCGCGGCTGCGGAGCTGCCAGCACTGGGCTGCGCGGCCGCCGGCACCGCCTCGGAACGGCCATCAGGGCGCGAATCTAACCTGCGCACACAGACAAACACCACTCCTGTCACTCGCCGTTTCTGTTTTATTTTACTGTCCTCGCACATCTGAGAAACAGTTAATTTGTCGGACTTCACTATAAAACATAAAACACTGTATTACATATAACGAAATTCTGTAACGATAAGGGAACAGTTATGTGAGATGTGTCTACAAAGTACATTATTCTGGCTGAACCATTACAATAAATGGCAAAATTTCAAGTGACCTGGAGGAAAGGGGGAACTTATCTTCACCGGTTTGAGAGGGTTTGTGATATATCAGGGATTAGGAAATCTAGTCAAATTTACAAAGAACTTGGCAGTATGAGCCTACTTATCAATATGGCGTTGCACCCCTCTGGCCTGTATGCATGTACGGATTCGACTGAGAACGGTGTCATAGAACCGTTGTATCCTCTCCTGAGGCAAGTTAGTTCACAATTGTCGTGTAACTGTCAGCCTCCGTAGCGGTAGCGTTACCGCCTACCACGCAGGGGACCCGGTTTGATTTCCGGCAGGGGATTGGGTGTTGTGTCCATCATCATTTTCGTCATCATTGACTCGCAAGTCGCCGAAGTGGCGTCAACTAAAAAGGACTTGCAATACGGCGGTCGAACTCCCCTGAATGGGGCCTCCCAGCCAACAATGCCATACTATCATTTTATCATTTCATTTGTCATGTAACTTGTCCCAGATATCCTGGATACAGGCACAAAGATGGAGTTGATGAGGTGGTCCCCGGGGTGCAAATGAATACAATGACCTATACATTCGGCAACGGACCTCCTCATGAAGCTATGAATTACTCCAAGGTGAAAACAAGCATTTTTTTTTAAATACTCAACAGCGCACTTGAGGTGCTGAGAACCACAAGAGCCTAAAGCACACCATCATGGATTTTGGAATTCTGTCATGTATGCAAGCTTGCTTCTGACGTCTGTTGATCTTATGGTGAACGAGTTTTGTCTGTTCCCTATAGGCCCAAAGCACAAAGCATAATAATGTTGCTCTACGCTGCCCGATTGTTATCTAGGGTTGACAACATAATTTAGTGCATTCTTCACATACACTGATGAGCCAAAACATTACGACTGCCTGCTACACGGCTTGTGTTTCGTTCCGAAGGCGGACAATCACGACTGATTCTACGTATCAGGGTCCGATAGTTTGTTGGTAGGTTTGTGGTGTATGTGGCATTAAGTGTATACTCAGACGTCAGGTAATTCGCGTAAATAACGAGCCGCTGATTTGCGTACGCTGTAATGGGGCCCGATAGCGACCAAGATGGGTTCCATACGATTTACATGAGGCGAATATGGTCGCCGACACATCACTGCCTATAGTGCTCCTCAAACCACTGTACCACGTTCTGGCTCGAAGGCACGGGCAATTATACTGCTGAAGGATAACATAGCCGTCGGCGAAGACATCAAGCGCGAAGGGATGGAGGTGGTTCGCAGCTGTCAGCAGGTCTTCGATTACCGCCACGGGATCCGTGCAAACGCAGGTAATCTGCTCTTTGCTTATCTCAATGGATTTCCCCATTCCTAGGATGATCCCCCGTCCGTGTCTGCTCTCCGTCGTGTGCCCGCAATGCCACCAGGCAGCATCGAACGTTGCGGGGACAGAGGTCATAATGTTTTGGGTAGTCTGTGTACATATTAGTATTACTTCATAATCGGAGGTATATAAGCAGTTTTATCTGAACCTCCAGCCACAGAATGTGCTTAATGGAAATGCTCGTAACGAGGACCACGAAGTGTTGGAATGGGTCATATGAGGAGAGAGAGAGAGAGAGAGAGAGAGAGAGAATTTAGTATCTGTTCTTAAAGTTCTGATTCCAGTTTCTCGCTAATTGCGAATTTTAGAACAGTCAGAAGATAGCGTCACTAGCCCATAAATGGATATTTTATGACTTAACAATAAGTATAAATAAAATCTTAAATTTTACTATTCTGTAACAAATTGGGTAGATTATTTTTCCATAGGAATTATAGGATGTTGAGACTCTGTTAACAAACAATTCAGATCTATGACACTGGAGGTTCGACTATAAATTTCATCTCCAGAAACATTCGTTTCTCTCAAAACTTGTTTTCTGTTGTCTGGGCGCTTGTGGTTCTCAGCAGCTTTTCTTGTTTTTAGATAGTGGTATTTATCGCATACTATGAACATATATAGAATGTCTGCAAGCAGCTGGTGGTTCCCTTCGCTGAGCAACAGTGAAGACAACTTCGAAAGGAAATATACAACCTGCTGATACCATCCATCTGCTGTGATCACATGGCACCATCAAAATGGCGGATAAAACCTCTCATCGATTCCAGCATGCGTAAAACAGTGTCATAACAAGAATTATAGTTATTCTCGTGATATGTGTTAGCTTCGCCAACTGGCAGCCATGCTGTAAACTTTTAACCTTACCTAGGCGTCGGGATACACTACAAATCAGTTTGTTACCGTGAGCTGCATCCCAAAACACAATATAGAATCAAACTAAATAGTGTCACTGTTCTGTTCGATCTGTTGCGCACGTGTGATGTCATCCGCAACAACAACGACGACGACGACAGTAAAGGCCATGTCCGGGATCGATAGGCTCAACTCATCCCATGAGATCAGACAAGCATCACTCTTCTGTTTATCTCTGATACCCCACGTTATGGAGGCCTGCTCTTCGAGTCTTTTTCACGCGACTTCTAGGCCACCCGAAGACTTGTAGCTCTTGCAAACCTGAAGCTGTGACTGTCAAATGATGAACTCTATGACAGACTATTAGGAAACTGTAGCTTCAGATCTTCAGCGACTTGTCACCAATAGGTAAAACAAGGGTGTCTTCCATTTCCATCTGATATTATTTAGCTTCAGTAGAGCGCGTAAGATTGGAGTAACTTCACGCGGCAAGCTTGCTGCTGAAACTATCACGAACGCTGTTATAACAAACCGAGTGATTTTACTGCGCTGAGCGTTCAAGTTTTTGTGACTATTTTTTAAAAAAGAAGAGAAGCTTATGTAGCGGGAAACGCTTGGGTGTGTGTGCACGTTTCAAGACACTGGCGAAGTAACAGTATTTCAATAGTAGGCAAATGAAAGGTAGGAAGTGAATGAAAATTTTTCGTTGAGTTGGGTTTCCAGCGAAAGCAACGCTCCAGTGCTGCAGTGGAACAAGGCAGAAGGTCCCTTTATTGTATTTGTACGCTACTGCGCGGAAAAAGTTCCTTCAAGGTGGATTCTGTTTCCGAACATCCATACCTTCAGATGGACCTGTCTAACTATAGAAAGGCAACGAATGTTTCATTTTTCAAGAAGACAGCTCAACCGCAGTGGCGTTTTCCAGCGAGGAAATTTTTCGAACGGCAAGAATTGTGCGTGGTGCACGTTTATTGGGCGAAATGCATCTCTGTATGCACCACTTCACCAATGGAGATTTGGTCTTTTCTATGTGGGTCCACAAAGGATTTTGTATATGCGTCGATGCTCTTAGTGTGACTGGTACACTGGATTAATGCGTTACTTCAGGGTGGAATTCAGTCTCTTCCAGCTCGCGCTTTAGAGTCTTAATCCATATATTCGCGGGCTTCCGGGGCCTCTTTTCGTTTCTTTTATGTCAAGAACTGTTCTTGTAATATGCTTAGATTCACCGCGCACGAAATGCGCCTACCAGCGTAGGCGATTGCCTTGGATGCTTTCCGCCAAGTTTCCTGCTTTAAATGAGCCTCAGATATGGTTGTTTCTTACTCTTAGGACCAGTCTGGGAGAGTAGCGTACATCCTTGTCTATAATTTGAAGCTTCTGTTCATCTGATATGCACATGGCCAAACATTCAGAAGCGTACATTAGAGCTGGGCTTCTCGCCTGTTTACATTTATTTCCGTTGCCTTTAATTATTTTTGCATAGCTATGAACTTCGATGAACCCCCCCCCCCCCCCCCCCCCCCGACTTTCACCTCTAATTCTTCGCTGATGCCTGTACGGCATACAACTTGAGTCTTTACGTTTCCACATGTGACCTGGACAATATACGTGTAGTACTCTGGGAGAGACTGATTTGCGATCCTGCCACTTAAGCTTTCTTGACATTTTGAGATCAACAAACACAAGGCTGAAGTGTTTTTGAGATCTTTGTATTTTTCCATTTGGATTTTAATAGTATGAATTGTGCATATCCTGCTGATAACAATACCACAGTAATAGTAAATTCTGTGAATCAGTTCCAATACCTGCTTGATCTGCGTAGATACCTTTTAGTCGTCTTACAGTAAGATTTTCGGGATGAATAAAGTTTGGAACACGATTTTTCCACGCAGTGCCTAAATACATGCATATTTAATATGCTTCTTTCCTCTCCAATAGGGTTCTTTGTGTATAAACCGATGAAGACATGTTGAAGGAGGTTCAGCAAAATGCATAAATGGCTTGTGAGATGTAGCTGGCATTTTTCAATGCACTCAAATTCGTCAAATAATGTGGACCAGATCCTTTGTATCCATGTTTGACACATTCAGCTTCTTTTTATCTAACAACGTGGTATAGATTTTTGAACGAAAGGACGAAACACGCAAAGCATTACAAAATTAATAAATACAGTGTTCGCGACTAACATTAGTTTTTGAGTGCGTTCAAGAATGTTGTTTAAAAAGCATAGAGGACGCTTAGAGAAAATTTGTTTCACTACTGCAAATATTCGTTGCTTAGAAATTTTCATAGGAGTCTCTACGTATGTTTTCTTCAGTCTAAAATGACTTGCGTAGCGCGTTTTCACTATCACGCTTGTTTGTCTTGCTATTAAAATGCATTTATTAGTAATAGCAATGTGTAATAACTGCTATTATGTTTGCGAATCGAAGTATGAAGGAGGAACAGTTGCTTTTTCACAGCTAAGCATTCACGTGACCTGGAAGGCATGTACGTCGACTGAAAAATTCTGTTCTGCGCATCTCAGTGGTAGCTCCTAGACATTCCTACTGAGTGAGAGTTGTGTAAGGTACTCGCCAAAAAGCAGCTGGTTGTTCCCTCATATTACAGAGCTCTAAGCGCCGGCGATGTCGTCGTTTTCATCCGACGCGGTTCCCGAGCCTTGAGAGAGCTGCCAGACTGAGCTTGAGGAGTGGCGTACTGCTAAGCCCTAGTGGCGGCTGCTAGTTGGCGAGGGTTCGGCAATTGAGTTAACGGCGAGGCTGCGTAGGCGCACCTTCTGCGCTGCTGCCGCGCCGTTTGATGCCGTGTAACCCGGAGCCACTGCTCACTCTTAACAGGGAATCTAAGTTACCAACTTACGTACTCCCTCCCTCTCTCCCAGTCAATATTGGTAGCACTCAAATACATGCATTAGGCATACTGTGACGTATGGATGCCCCTCCCATTTATTTTCGCTCATAGTCAAAATATTTCTGTGTGAACACACGAACGGAAAATGTTTGATTATTATGCTTCACAGAGATTCCAGTAACCACAAGCACGATGATGCGGACGTGTACCGCAACTTTGCTACCTGAAATCCTATTACAGGTTGATTGCAGTCTACATTAGAGTTAGTCCATACCAAAAACTTTAGAAATTTAGTTTGTCCGCAAGTGGACATACGAAACGAATGTGGCAGAGAGTATATTGTTGAGAAACCACACTATGACTTTTCGTGAGATCGAAGAGACAAGCTTCTTTAAAGTCGTTTGGGGTGCTGCGGAATAGGTAAGTTCCCTACCTATGCATTATCACACTCGCGTAAGAGAGCGCAGAGAGGCTTCATTGCTTGCGTGGACGAGTTTTACATTATAAATTCAGTAACGATAGCTCAATGTAATAACTGTATGCTCAGGTCATCAAGAGAGCCTAGTATTCAGATGTCGGTAAAAGAAAAGGAGATTGTCAATTCTCAAATGTGCTTATCATAATGAAAGTCCTTTCACTTGAATACAATTCGGTTCTCAGCAGACGACAAGATATAGGAAACTTACGACTAATTTTCCAAATTGCGTTAGTTTTTTTTTTTGGCGATTTAACGTACATTTATTACACAATGCTCGAAGTAGTCCATTCGTCTTAGCAAGCTACAAGAATTATGCTACAATCGTGTTCGAAACAACATAGGATATGGTTTTATACTACGTGTAGTTAAAAAAAAAACTCAGTACATTCGTAACAACAGTCATGTAGCAGGTGCTTCAAGACATATGTATGAGTGAACAATGCACCGAATTTGATAAAAACAGAAAGATGATAAAGACATGATAAAAGTGACCACATGGGTTATGCCTGAGTTTCTTCAAGGAAGATATGCTGTCTATTAGATTATCACGATGCGGTCAAAACTGGAAAAATGTAAGAAATTTGGAATTGATATGTATCACCTCTTTATAGACCGCAGATCATTTAACGACAGTATTAACAGAAAAGAGAGGTACACAGCACTAGCTGAGTTAAAGATTTCTAATAAATTCCTTCTCTCTTTCCCCGCCTTGAAAGAAGTCTTTATAAGTCTTTGAAGAGCTGCTAGGAAGATGAACCTACAGCTGAATAATCGAAAAACTAAGTGTATCCCTGTAGCTAAGAAAGATTGTCCTATCAAACCCCCGGTCGAAGAAATTTGTTCATGTAAGTTTCACATCCTGTGCAGTTTTTCTTGCTTGGATCAGAAGTAAACTCTAAAACCAACGCCAGAACTGAACTCCAGAAACGAATATTGTTCGACAAGTGCATGGCCTCAGAACACGTCTCGAAAATAATTTTTTATCGAGGCCAGTACTAAAATACAGTACTGAACCAGGATACTAGCTAAATTCGATTAACATCAACTTCCCATATTTTAAAGAAACATCTCGAGGAAAATTCTTGCCCCAGTGGAAAAAAAGTAGTGTCTAGAGCAGCAGACTGCACTATGAATTGTCTAATTTATACTACCGAACCCGGCAATTTTCTGTAGTTGCTCAAGATATGGAGTAATTGGTCATACGTCCTAAAATCTCCAATTCTACCTCCTCCCTCTCTCTTCCCGTCCACCTCACCCCACCCTCCTCCCTCGCTATCCCCGTCCACCTCCTCCTCCTCCTCCTCCCCCCCCCCCTGCCTCCATCTTCTCTTCTCCCCTATCTCTCTAACATTGAGCCTTGTTATTGTAAACGAAACCTTCACTGGGAATTGAAGCAGTTTAGAATGAATGGCTAAATCGGTTGGAATCATTGGTATACGCGGTGTGACAGTGACCTTTGAGGATGAGGGCTTCAACGACAGTATTTCACATAGTTTTAATCTGAATACAGTTAGGGGGCCATGAAGTTGCTCACAAATACAACTTTTCTGTTCGCATAGTTTTAATCCGCATACGGGTAGGATTATGAAGTTGCCCATAAATACAACTTTTCTATTTACTGTTACAACTGACTGCGAGACAGATAGCAAAACACTATTATTGAGTATACAATTCCTATGTAAGATTATATACATGGAGAAATAATGTAATGGTACAAGGGAATTATCAAATAGTCTAAATGTTCTGCTATCGTAGTTAAAGTGACTGTGAGAAAATAAACGAAACCGCACATTTTCGCAGAACTGTATAGCATTTTCGTTTTCGCAGCTGGTTTTAACAGAAATCCTCTACATTGTTGTTTAAAGAAATAACCGATGTCCATCTGAATGTTTATTAGATTATCGAGTAAAAAAATTAAGTAAATCGGCCCAGTACTTACAGAGATTTTTGGTACCGTACTAACATTTGCCCTTATACGTCACGCTTTTATGTGTATACGGTATTTTAAAAAATAGATACGTATATAAAAACATGTGCGTATTCGAATGCAACGTTGTGTCAAAATTTCGAAGCAGTCGGTGTTATTACCAAAGATCTCTGAAAGTTCTTGGTCGATTTACTTCAGATTTTTACACAATACTTTAATGTACATTCGGACGGACATAAATATATATGTATTATATGAAGAGGAAACATCGTTAGCAAAAATCTCAAAAAGTGTCAACTGATTTATTTCAAATTTTTACATGTTAATGTAATAAACGTTTGGACACACACACACACACACACACACACACACACACACACACACACACACACACACACACACACACATAAAATATATAGCATATGAATGTTCGAATTTTTTTTTACAGCATCGTGTAAAAATTTGAAGTACATTAGTCAAAAGTTTATGGTAACAACGTCAAACAATTTGTCTTTACAAAATAGTATAGATTTACTGATAACTAAAAACAGAATGATTCAGTACTTGGGCGGTCGAATATAAGGAAAATTGTAATTCATAACTGGAGGAGTTCGGCACTAAACAGGGAGGAAAGGAATTATCTTCAGTAGAAAGCCAAGACTTACGGAGAATTTCCGTGCTGATGATGATGGACAATATGCTTGCGAAAGAAACGAGAAACGCGAGCGGCAAATCTCAAATACTAAAAGAAAGTTTTTCACTGTGTACATTGGCCTTGACAGTTATTAACGGGTGCATGGTGCAGATTCGGACAACTAACATCACGAACTTAGTACTTCCACAATACTTTTACTGGTTTCAAATTTGGGGAATCTGAGGTACAAGAAAGTACAAGTACTTTCGTGCCTTGTTTGTAGAAACATTACATTCCTGAAAAATCACATCCTCTCCATGTGCGCATTTAAGAATTTGCCATGATTTGTTCATTATCAGAATTCTGAAATTCGCCTTCACGTGGAGCAGTTGTCGTAGACAATACTACAAAAAATGTATTCCTCTTCGCCGCCTTCCAGCAACGATAACAGTGTGTTCGTTGCCTAGATGTTTTTCGACGAAAGCGGTAAATGTGACTTGGAAAACAAATCAGCAGTCCGGTTTCGATTGAGTGGAGCGGATCCAAGCCGTTATTGTCGTTTGCACGGATTCATCACAACGGATCTGGCCGCTGAATGCGTGTCCACTGTGGCGTAGAACGCGAATGGTTGCACTAAGTCATGTCCACAGGTCTCGACAGTGTTATAATTGTCCATCACATAGAATTTCATTGTCTGGAGGAGCCAAAAGCAGTTATGCACTATGTTGCTGTTATCCTGCTGTAAGTAGGCAGTTTAGGTTTTTATGTTGGTAACGCCATGTAGCGTTCTATATGAAAATCACTGTGCTGTGTGAAGGCTGTGGTTGGTTTGCATTGTTAGAGTAATATTCGGCATTGGAGTGTTGGGCAGTTGGCTGTTAACAGCGCGTAGCGTTGCGCACTTGGAGGTGAGCCGCCCGCAGTGGTGGATGTGGAGAGTGAAATGGCGGAGTTTTGAGAGCGGATGATCTGGACGTGTGTCCATCAGAGACAGTAAATTTGTAAGACTGGATGTCATGAACAGCTATACATATGACTTTTGAACACTACTAAGGTAAATACATTGTTTGTTCTCTATCAAAATCTTTCATTTACTAACTATGCCTATCAGTAGTTAGTGCCTTCAGTAGTTTGAATTATTTAGCTGGCAGTAGTGGCGCTTGTATTGCAGTAGCTCGAGTAACGAAGATTTTTGTGAGGTAAGTGATTTGTGAAAGGTATAGGTTAATGTTAGTCAGTGCCATTCTTTTGTAGGGATTATTGAAAGTCAGATTGCGTTGCGCTAAAAATATTGTGTCAGTTTAGTGTTGAGCAGGATAAGTAAAGAACGAAATGTCTGAGTACGTTCTGTTGTGCTCAGCGGTTTGAAAATCAAATAACGTAAGGGGTATCCAAGCACAGTAAATCATAAATTTTTCTAAGGCGATGTTTCAAAGTATGCGGAAAGAAATCAGTAAGTGTCGCGGAGGGGGTGTTTTGCCCCATGACAACGCCCCAGATCATTCTGCACAGCACATCGTGACAAGTACTGCTTCTCTGGTCTATCAAATTCTCTTATCCCTCAGTATTCCCCTGACATGGCACCCAGTGATATGTCCCTCTTTCCTCGGATTAAGAAACCATTGCGTGGCATACATTCCAAAATGACGACGAAATTATTGTTAAGGTGATACGTTTCTTGACCAGACAAATTGCATAGCCGACTTCTGTAACCAACTGAACCATCGTTGGCGACGGATCTAGTCCTCTGCACGTACACCACTCATGCGACACGTTTTTCCCATGCTCGCAGCTTTATAATGATCATGACCGCCGCGCGGGATTAGCCGAGCGGTCTGGGGCACTGCAGTCACGGACTGTGCGGCTGGTCCCGGCGGAGGTTCGAGTCCTCCCTCGGGCATGGGTGTGTTTGTCCCATAAGATTTCACACACATTTGAAAAGTTTTATCATGATTGTTCACTCGGCACTGCATACGTAGTGACTAGTTTTTTTTATGGTTTTAGGGCGCACAACTACAGTGGTCATTAGGGCCCAGATTAAATTATGAGTACAGTGCGAGGCACAATGTTAAAACAGCAACTAAAAAGGACAACACTAGAAAAGGAACATTAACAGGCAAGGGATTAAAAGAAAACAGCATAATCAAATGTCCTTAGACAGGTTTGTCAAGTGGATAAAACGAAGAACGCGAGCAGCTGCTCCTGGGTCATCCGCTAAAATTTCATCCAGAGTACAAGGCAGGCCAAGATCAATGCGCGGTGTATTAAAATTCGGACAAGATGTTAAAATGTGGCGTACCGTCAGCAATTGCCCACATGGGCAAAACGGTGCCGGCGCAGCCGTCAGCAGATGGCGGTGGCTGAACCGGCAGTGTCCAATCCGTAACCGGGCCAAAACGACCTCCTCCCGCCGAGAAGGGCGTGAAGAGGTCGTCCAAGCCGTGGGGAGAGATTTCAAGGCCCGAAGCTTGTTTTCAGTAAGTGTAGACCAATCGGCATGCCACAGCGATAAAATGCGCTGACAAATGACCCTGCTAAAATCTAGTTTAATGACCAAGTTCCCATGGATCATGGGGCCCTATGGAACCTAATAAGAGAAAAATAAAAGTAAGTACCACTTGTTTGCGCCTAGACGTTCCGTCTGAGCCTGCCGTCGGGGTTAAGACAATGACCTCGAGCTGGGACAGTTCGATGAGCGGCCTGGTCATAAATCTGAGCGCAGAGAGAGAGAGGGAGGGACAAGTGCAGGGGCGTGTGCCGGCGGCGGCGCGGCCGCGTGACCCCGCGCGGGGTCAGCACGCAATCAATAGCCGTGGTCGCCGCTGCCTCTGCCTCCGCCCAGCGCCCCGACAACGCCACGGGGCTTCGCGCTCGCCGGGCTTCGTGCCTCACGTCACGCGGAACATTGTGCTTCCTGCCCTCCACTCATCGCCATCCTGGTGGGAAGCTACTCAACAATTCCATATCACATTAACAACTTCACGCATGACCATCAACCTTAAGCTACGTTTCCCGAGGTGCGGAAATTTATCCCAGCGCGCTGTGGAACACACTTGCGTCTTCCGCCGTACGATGCTGGCCGCAGGACGCTGCATGAAACGTTTTCCTAGGCGTGGGCGGTCGAGTCAGAACGTAAAGAACGAAACTACTCTTTTTTTTTGTAATTTGACAACTATACACGATAGAGCTACACGAAAACTACCTTCTGACACCTTTTTCTCATTCAGTGAAAATTTTGCAATACTTCGGCGAAATAGTTAAGCTCTCAAGACAAAATTGTTCTTCGCTCTTTTCAATATTTATGACCCTATATCTCCTAAACTGTGTGTCGTAGAGCAACATAATTTTATAGCTGCCTTCAGTAGTGTGTGTCGATAACGTGTGCATACTTGCCGACCAGCAGAGTTTTTTTTTTTTGTGTTTAGGGCGCTCAACTAATAAGGTCATTAGCGCCCAGTCACAAACGTTAGTGCACTAATAGCGTAGAAAAACACAAGGGGGCAACACCAAAAAGTACTTACAAAGACGCAGATAAACAAAATAAAAGAGTTAGATATCTTTGGACAAGTCCATCAACTAAGGACGCGAGCAGCTGCTCGTGCGTCATCAACTAAAAGTTTCTGTAAGGTAGACGGCAGACACAGGACAACACGAGAGTGAATAAAACGGGGACAGGACAATAAAACATGGCGCACCGTCAATGGATGACCACAGGGGCACTGCGGGGTGGAGTCACCGCACAACAGGTAGCGGTGGCTAAATCGGCAATGCCCAATCCGCAACCTGGCCAAAATGACCTCCTCTCGCCGGGAAGGGCGTGAGGAGGTCGTTCAAGCCGTCGGGATCGGTTTGATGGCCCTAAGCTTATTTTCATGGAGAGAGGACCAAGCCTCATGCCGGCCGGAGTGGCCTTGCGGTTCTAGGCGCTATAGTCTGGAACCGCGAGACCGCTACCGTCGCAAGTTCGAATCCTGCCTCGGGCATGGATGTGTGTGATGTCCTTAGGTTAGTTAGGTTTAAGTAGTTCTAAGTTCTAGGGGACTGATGACCTTAGAAGTTGAGTCCCATAGTGCTCAGAGCCATTTGAACCATTTCTGAACCAAGCCTCATGCCACAATGATGAAACGCGCCGATAAAGTACCCCACTAACATCAGTTGATGGGACACAAAAGGAAGTTGTCCGAGGCAGGAGGACAACAGCCTTGGCCGCAGCATCAGCAGCTTCGTTCCCAGGCACACCAGTGTGGCCAGGAATCCACAAAAAAAGGACACGAGCGCCGGTATATGCTAGCGACTGAAGGGACCGTTGAATTCGTTGCACGAGAGGGTGGTCCGAGTGTGGGTCACGGAGACTCTGAATGGCGCTCAAAGAATCAGAGCAGATGGCATAGGGAGAATGACGATTGTGGCGGATATACTGAACAGTCTGATAGAGAGCAAAAAGCTTAGAAGTAAAGCTTGAACACTCGACCAGCAGAGTAAGAACCAGTGAATTTAATACGGTAAAATATCACGTATGACGCAGAACTTTTACCAAACCAAATTCTGAAATGTAGTAAGCGACAAACTTTTCCCTTTCACATCTTTTGTGGGGGAGGGCCGGGGTGAAAGCGACAAAAAGTTTCAGAAAGGTTTGAATTTATTTTTACAGTTTGTTGGAAGTCTGTCGGTGCTACAGTTTCTCCTAGACGAGAGCAGTGTTGTGTAGCCCATTGGCGCGACGCGAGCTCCAGCGATGAACAGTTGCGAGGTGCCGGGGCTAGCAGTGTGTTTAACACTAAATTCTTCTAGAATCTACATATGTAAATGATGCTCTAAGCCCCCCCTATTCTAACTCCGACTTTTGCTGCTGCACATGGATTAAAAAGATACGCGAACTGACTGTAATCAACCCTGCAAGTGGAGTAGAAAAGAGTTTGGCACCTGCAATAATTTAATTTGACAAATAAGTTAAATAAAGGAAGGTTTCATTAACTTAGTGAGAAATGATAGGGTTGCTCTACCGATTAACAGAATGAAAGTTCTGTCCAAAATAACAATATGATTTATTAAGACTAAACACAAAATAATAAACAAAAACACATGAAACATTTACAATACATCAAATTGGCTCAAATTGGATACTCAAACAAACGCTGTGAAGGTGAAGTTGTCCCTAAACTAGATTGTGACTTTTATGACGAAGTGGTATGTGGAGCCAATTCCTTGCCACTCAAATCCTAAGAGAGACACACCGCTAACCCAACATTAATTGCTGCTACATTAGTGAGAACTCAGACAATGAACACCCAAGATAGAACAAAGTTAGAAAAGACGAACATGTGCGCTCTGCTGAGCTCTGATTATCTCCTAGTAAAAATGCCTGCTTTGCCGGTGCTGCGGACGTACATTACCAACCTGTCTTCTTAGCTGCAAGGACACGATCTGGCGTACTGGAAGCGATGGCTGGTTGCTTCGACGTCCCGTCGTGGTGGTGATAATGTCGCGAGTATAGCCCGAAACAAATTATCCTGGCCTGGTTGTTCCAGACTAAAGACTTCCTAGCAATACAAATGCGCCTCTGAGGGAGACGAAGAAGGCTCGCCACACAATCACTGACGGTACAGTGATTGATTTTAACAAGCGAAGTCACCCAGTAACTCCGATACAGTCAACATTAGCCAAAACTGTTCAAGACAGACAACATAGGCCTCTTGTACACAGAACGCTCAATTGCCAACTGTACTCGGAAAGTTACGTTGAAGTCGAAACTTCAGCAACTTCGTCAAACAGTTACAATTAAATGAAAGTATATTAGACAGCCAACGGAAGGCAGGCTGACCCGCGCAGCGAGAGCTCAGTCTTGTAACCTACTTCGACCGAAAGGCGAGAGCCGACTACCCCTGAGCACCCGTACAGGCCGAACACAGAACATTCCCGCCCCCACGACAGTGGCCGTGGTTAACCGTTCCAATCAGCAACTCGAAAACCGGCGGAAAATTCCACTCTATTGCCGGAGCTCTACCATTCCACCAATGGAGATTCTTGGCGCCAATTTCTGCGCCGATTTTGCTACGTCACGGAGCTATGCGCTGAGCAAGCCAATCACAGTTACTATACGGCAGAAAAACGCGGGAATTTGCGCGCCAAGGCTGCTTGGGAACACAAGTCATTCCCACGCCTCGCTGGTAGCCCGCCAGAAAGTGTTTTCGCTAGGTTTCTGCGAAGTAACGGAACCTCTAGCCCAGCCGCTACTTCAGGCCCCTCCGGGCGTGTCTTTTGACAATGTCGGCGTCTGGAAAGCATTCACTCGACTCCCTCACGCCCGTCGGCTTACCCTTTCAAGATCGGCAGAGCCCGCCTGTCACCGGACCACCTGGGTGACGAGAGACGCTGTGTGGGAAGTCCGCGTGTGAAGGAATAGCAACTTTTCACCGCATGCAATTAGAGAGGAAAATCGTAAGATAGAAATATGAGAGGGGGCTCATGCCACCTCTCACAGTGAGCAGTGCGGCGACGGTAGTAGCAGTGGCAAAGCGTTCAGCGCAATGATCGAAACCTGGCACTCTGAAAATGTATGTAAGGTACGGAAGAGGAGGAAAAATGTTTATGTTTGGATTGGGTAATGAAGAAGTGCAAAATAGTCAGACAAATGTTCTTACATTCTGGAGAAGGAGCGTGTAACATTTTACTAACAAAGCATTTGCTCGACGGTAAGGAAGAATGTTAATTCCCACTGCCTTATAACGCAGGCGTATCAGAAATTAATGAACTGTCTAAAGACAACATGATAATATTGGTAGATGTCGGCAGATACTCCAAAGCTGAGGGATTCATTGCGGGCAGAAGGTTAACTGTCCAAAATGATCTTCAAACCAATCGCGAACAGCTTTGACCCTATTTACATGACCCATTGTCAACCACAAAAATTCCATATTTGTTTGGGTACACACAAGTCCATGAATGGCTGCAAAATAAGTAGCCCAACACAACCATTTACAGCAATGATGGGTTCAGTTGGACCAGAGGACCCAGTCCATTGGATGTAAATACAACCCACACCATTATGGAGCCACCACCAGCTTGCGGTTATTTCACGAAGTGCTACTTGTCTTTTAGCACTGACAACAATACACAAACGCCGCTGCTCTCGGTCGTTAAGTGAAGGCCGTCGGCCACTGGGTTGTCCGTTGTGAGAGGTAATGTCTGACATTTAGTATTCTCGGCTCACTGTTGAGACTGTGGATAGCTATCATTCCGCGTTCGAAGTCTTAGTTCCCGCCATACTTACGTCGGAAACATTTTCACCTAAGAAACAGCTCGGCCAATGCGGTGCCCTTTTATACCTTGTGTACGCTATACTATCACCATATGTATACGTTCACATCGCTATCCCATGATTTGTCACCACAGAGTACACGACCTGTCACGAATCTGATCCGTTTGTATCTACAGTCATACATGAGGACTCCAAACACTTGAACAGTACTCTAGAATTAATCGTGCTGTTTTCTTTAGAAATTCATTTGATTTTCCCCTTGGAACCTTCCATAATATTAGTTTGCTCAAATGCTTCAAATGGCTCTAAGCACTATGTGGCTTAACATCTGAGGTCATCAGTCGCATAGACTTAGAACTTCTTCAACCTAACTAACCTAAGTACATCACAGACAGCCATGCCCGAGGTAGGATTCGAACCTGTGACCGTAGCGGTTGCGCGGTTCCAGACTGAAGCGCCCAGAACCTCTCGGCCAAAGCGGCCGGCCATTGGTTTGCTGCTCAAGATGCTCACTACTACTCTTGTTATGAGGTACTATCGGCTCTCTGTGTCCGCAGTTCGTGGTCTGGCGGTCGCGTTCTCGCTTCCCTAGCACGGGGTCCCGGGTTCGATTCCCTGCGGGGTCAGGAATTTCACCTGCCTCGAGATGACTGGGTGTTTGTGTTGTCCTCATCATCATTCATGAAAGTGGCGGATTGGACTGAGCAGAGGCTGGGAATTTGTACGGGCGCTGATAACGCGCAGTTGAGCGCCCCACAATTAAACATCATCATCCTCATCATCTTTCTCTTTGTTATTACACGTTATCTTACGTTTATACACATTTAAAGAGGGTTATCGTTCAATTCTTTGAAGTCTTCCAAAGAAACTAGATCATTAGAGGAACATGAACGAAGGAAAAAATATAAGAAATATAAGCAACATAAAAAATTCGTCAGAATAGAAAAATGAATACTGAACCACCCTGCAATGAACTACGCCCAAAGTATAGCTCAAAAATGGGGAGACAAATTTAAACGCTCGCAGAAAAAGAGAGAGATCTGCGAGATAAAAACGCGTTAGCCGCTAGGAACGGGTGAGCACTTTGCGTTGCGCGCCCGTAGCGGAGTGCCGCAAATTGCACGCGCGAGGGTGGCTTAGGCGCCGCCGAGAGTGGGGACCACCCCTCCGCCTCCGCCGCCGCGCCGCCGCTGAGGGCTGGCGAACAATGGGTCCGCGGAAATAAAGCCGGCGCTCGCACGACCCGTTCCGCTCATTCTGCGAGACCTCTCCACGCCTCTCGCTATTCGGAACGCCTTTCTGGCCTTCAAAGACAAAAGCGCGACCAACAATACCACATATACTCCCCGCACAATCGCTATACAGTAAATATCAGCGGCGCATCAATAAACAAATGCGGTGAACTCCGCACACTATGCCTTATGTTTGCAAGCAGCCAGGCCATTACCATACCGCAGGGTGACATGACAAGTTCTGCAGAGCGGCGCTGAAGCGTGAGTGTCCGTACAAGAGGAGGTGTAGGCTAGCTTTGGCAGCCGAGGCGCTGTGCCGCAGGCGTAGAGAGACGTGGCACGGACGTTTTAGAAGAGCTTGACGCGGCTAACGGCTCGAGATGTGTGCGTCACAGCCTGAGACATCTATGATAGTTCGAGCTCTCGATCGTCCTCTGATGTAGCGACTTTCGTTGGCACTGTTTCTACGTCGTTTCTTACTGTTATCAATGTACTAAGAAGTTAATGTTTTTTCGGTTGGTGCATAAGTTCGTGGTATTCCAACGCTGAGGTAACTTTCCCATTTTCCCATGTCGCGAGTGTAGAAATCACGTGGTTCTGATGGGAATAACTCGTCGAGCCATGTTCGTAGCGCATTTCCATCCGGAAAGGCAGTTTCCTGAAGGTTGTTCGATAGTGAGCGGAAAACGTGAAAATCTGATGGTGCAAGATCAGGTGAATAAAGTGAATGCGACATAAGTTTGCAACCCAACTCCTGTATAGCGATTTTTGTCAGTCTATCAGAATGGCGGGGGCGGGGGGCGGCATTACCAGGGAGTAACATCACTTCATGCAGTTGTCCTGGTCATTGGAAATCTCTGATTTGTTTAGCCTCAACCTCTCCTTTATTTACCATATGTTAGCATAAAGACGACAGTCTCGTCACCAGTAACGATGCAAGATAGGAATGGTCGGTGTTGTTCGGGAGCCAACTGATGACGAGCAAGCACTGATGTACTTATGGCCACCGATGACTTTTGTAATTTTGGCTTATAGCACCCGGTACCTATACACCCGATTTTTGAACCTTCCCCATTCGATGCAACTGTTGCAAGATGTGGAATGATCACAGTTCATCACACTACCAGTTCTCGAGTACACTGACGTGTATCATTGTGGATTAATGCGTTTAAACGATCTTCATCAAACCCCAAAGGTCTTCCTGAACGTGGGGAGTCACTTATGTCAAAACGATCCTCCTCAAAATGAGAAAATCATTTTCTTGCTGTATTCTGTCCAGGGGCGTTATCCCCATATGTGGCGCAGTTTCTGCCTGGAGCCCTGTTCTGTATCGTTCATGCCGATCGGTGCAGTAGGTTAGTCTCGGTAGTGATGTCAGTTTTGGTTTTTTATCCGAAGTTCCTATTCAGTAAGCTGCTGAGACCTGATACCGATCGGTCCTCCTGCCGATTTTTCGACGACTGTACCGAGAGGTTGTGAATTTCGGTTTGGCCCTCTGGTTCGGTGTGGTTTATTTACACCTAGAATTTATTTTAAACATATTGAGCGGTTTTAGCTTCGAATGTAGTGATTGTGTTACTGAAGAATCAACAGGACGCGTCCAGGTGGAAAGTGAGTTCATAGTAGACTATTTTCCTTTGTTAGAAATATGGTTTGTATCGTTGTTACTGTGAATGATAATAACATAAAAAACAGTTTCGGTCAATATTGTTACAAAATACCTGTTAGTTTTACGTAATTAAGAGTTTAAAAAATCATTAAAATTCAAAATTCCAGCTCTGCGTACGTATATCACATGAGTGTTAGCTGAAATTACTAGCGACTTCGCGTACTCTTTACCGCAAATGGTTTACTTATTAATTATCGAAACGCATTTAAAACTTTTAAGTAACAATGCAAAGCAATTTTGTGAAGCCTGATAGAGGAAACCTTCCAAAATTTCATGCATTTACTGCTTACGCCCGCATCATTCGGCAACGAAATCAGCCTGCGTCTCTTTTGAATGCAATTACATAAAATAAAGTACTGACAGTACACGAGTTATACTAACGAGGTTGGTACGGCGAGAACTGCCGTGGCAAAGGATGTAGGTTCATATACCGCCGGATGCAGAATCTTTTTTTTTCCCTCTTCGTTTTTGCAATATATTCTGAGACTTCGGTAATCGTCAAAGTTACACATTTTTATGAAATATTCGTTGTAACTTACACGTAAGAGCGCGCTTTCTCAGTAACGAGTATCTACGATTTCGTGACTTCCAATGTTTAAGAAATGAAAGATGAAATTCCTGTGCGTGAAACAACTGACAGTGACATTTATATTGCTTCTTGTCAAAAATAATTCACCCTTTTTTCTGGGGGGGGGGGAGGGGGTATACGTAGCGATTTCCGAGAGTGTGGTCAGACAGGAATCGAAGAGCACAACGTAAATTACTGCGAATGAAACTAGCAGCAATTGTCTTTATACTCTAGTTTGTCACAAGTATTTATCTTCGATCGAATCCTTAACAACAGCAGAGAGAGCTGAAAGGTTCCCGCCACAATATTTTCAGACTATACCACCATATCTGAAACATTTTGATTCATCAGATGTATGTTATAAACTACAACGAACTTCTATAGCTGCACTCGCCACACGCTCTCGAAAAGGCAATTTTTAATGTTTTTATGAACCAAATCGTTGATGCATCATATAGGGAAGTAGGCTACTTCATCATTTGAATCTCTAGGAGCGAGTTACAACATTCCATCCATCGTCTTATTCTTTGATACTCTCTTAAACAATTTTTCGGGTTCGTGGAGATGTGTTCAGTCTATGAAACTAATTGAAGGCAGTTTATTCCTATATGCGTTTTGCTTCTTTTATTTGTGACGCATCATCAAGAATAAAGAAACCGATACGCGTATGGCAATAAACAAACTACCTTCAATTAGTTGCATAGAGGGAACTTACCTTCATGAATTTTGAAGAAACTAAGGAACAACGAAGAACAGAAAAGATGAAGAATTTTTCGGGTGTTCCTATAGAAGCATTTGTACAATATGGTACTACACTCCATTCCTAATTCATATTCCGAAACGTAAAATCCAAAACAAGATGTCGATTTGAATGAGAATAAAATGACATAATGTGACATTTACGACAGTTTCCAGGATAGTCAATATTTTATCGTTATCATGCATTCATGGAAGCCTGTGGTCGGCGAAATTTGACAGTATTACGTACTCTAACGACACTTTTCAGTTCTGTGAAGAATGGCATGTCTGTGTCGGCTGCTAGCCGCATCGAGTTCGTGCCGCTGTGGCGTTGCAGTGTGCATACGCGGATCTGAGGCAGACTGCTTTTGATTGGTTGCGTGAGAAGAACTGACAACAGCGTTTCGGTTCGCTCTGTCATCCCTCTACTGCAGTAAAACAGAAGAATATGTCGGTAATGTTCCGATTTCTCCACTTGGCAGTCCATTTTCTAGCGTCCCCACCTCCACTCACTACCTCTAAATGACAGTGACAATATATAAACTAAAATAACAATAGTGAACTACAAATAAAAATGAGAGTCAGTAAATAAACCCAAAGCAACCGCAACACAAATATGAAAAACCAAAATGGTAAGAACTAATTTAATAATAAACATGGAAGACTAAACGCAATATCTTCTATGGTGCAGGTCATATGTAGAAATAGTAACGAAGGCAAATAAATGAAGAGTAACTAAAAGGTTGCAATCCCGATCCAGTCATATTTTCAAGCTTTCTCACAAGCCACATTCTAGTTAGTGAGTCTGTTGGCATGTCGGGCATTACTGCTGTAACTTATTCTCGCGACCGCAAGTAGAGTCAGTTTAATTTGACTTGTGTCCTTTACTAAGCATATAATTCTTATTTAACTTTCTTCCTCGCTTTATCTGAATGTTTCCATTTTGTTTTGAAGGAGATTAGAAGCCGGTAACTTTTTTACTCATTATTCCAGTACGCCAACAGGGATATAATTGCTTATTTGGAACCCATATGGTAAATCGTAGTCTTTAATAACCAATTGAAACACTTTACTGGCATCAGAACCAAGCTATATTTTCGCGTTTGGCTGTTACTTCTACTTAACTAACCGCAAATGGTTATAAAGATATATACAGGGTGTTTCAAAAAGAATACATGCACTAGAAAGTATAATGTTGTCGAAACTATCAATCGCTGCGCCACAGCTCAGTTATTGGAGGAATGAATGCATCGTATAGTTTATATCCAGTCCCGATAGATGTCTGCTGTCTTCTGTTCTCTTGGTTACCGTTCGTGTTGCAAAATGGCTACGCCACAGCAGAAATTATTTTGTGTTCTCGAGTTTGCGAAGTGTACCAAACTGATACTCCGAATAAATGGAACATTCGCAGCTAGTACTGACAATTAGTAGACGTAGGTCCAAATGGTTCAAATGGCTCTAAGCACTAATGGGACTTAACTTCTGAGGTCATCAGTCGCCTAGAACTTAGAACTACTTAAACCTAACTAACGTAAGGACATCACACATCCATGCCTGAGGCAGGATTCGAACCTGCGACCGTATCGGTCTCGCGGTTCCAGACTGTAGGGCCTAGAACCGCTCGGCCACACCGGCCGGCTTTGAATGTCGTCATAGAGGTGATTCGTTATACAGGTGATTCGTTTTATATTTATGTATTTGCATAAGTCACAGATCTAATCACCTTTCTCAGCACCTGCGCAGTCAAAGAGGACTTTATGGGCTATGGAATGTTCCATAGTGGCCGACATGCCATATTTTGGACATCACAACATAACAGAACAAGCTTGGCCGCAAATCGAACAATAAGTAACCATCTACTATTCTTAATAAACGACATAGTTTAAATCTTTACTGTACATGTTCAATAATTATTGCTTATGTTTGAAAACTTGGCTCCAAAAATTTTGTCAAACAACGAAAACCATTTTTCTGCGCCGTAACACACACGAACTGGAGTCGTTACAGAACATCATGGGAACATTTTGCAGCAGATCATGCGTCTCCTGCTTGACAGCACCACTTCGACGATGAGAAATCACGGTATTCCATATAGCCCGATTATTCCTTAACGCCGGAAGTTCATCTTTTTTTCCTTACAGAATGTTTCCTTTTTTTCTCTCTTCAATCGGGTGTGTCTAACGATCAACAGACGCACACGTTGTTGTGCAGACTAGTTTCACCTCGAAGCTGTCCCGGCACCCACTAGAAGACCACAAGAGAAGTGATTTCTGTGGTATTTATGGCGTAGAATGGGTAAGAGTTCTAGGAAGACCTACAGGACATTGTGATAAAATCAGTTTCAGCCGTTAAGTAGCTGAAGATGGCCGCATGTCCACCCCTTTCATTCTCCTCGTCAACCTAACCCGAGCCCCTCCCTGCCACAAAGCGTACAATGAACTCATATGCGAGCTACACCTGCATGCACTCAAGTACCATTCGGCACCAAAGTGTACGCTCCTACAGCGCCGCAGCGCATTGGCCAAGTGTCATAGCTGACGCTGTTCCAGTGAATAACCTCAGTGAAGAATACAGATTACACTGCTGCGAAACGTTATTTAGTTAAAGACTTAGATAAGGGCACTCCATGGCAGCGGAGCGAGCATGCATACCTCTTCAGTTTGTGGTTCCGTAACCAGTGATGTCAGCTGGTTCTTCAGTTCCATATAATTATGTTTTCCTCAAATCCGCATCAAACAGCTGATACTCTAGTACATTCGGTGCAAGCGACACAGCGTGCCAATGTTGCCAGCTGCATGTCTGTCAGTGCTCCACGGGGCAGTATCAACTTCAACGTGCGGTGCCTGTACTCGGCTGTTCGAAGACAGCAATGAAAGAACATGACACTTAAAAAAAAAAAAAAAAAAGAAAAAAAAAGAAAGAAAAGAAAAGCGCTAAACTTCAGGACTTTAAAAAAGACTCAAGCTCGCTGCTGTGAACTATTTTTATTACAACTAAATCTGCGTTCATATATACCACTGTGCAGGGCATGGTGGAGGGTACATCGTACAAATATTGGTTTTCTTTCCTTTGACGGTTTAGTATTCAGCGAGGGAAAAATGACAATCTTTCTGCCTCCGTATATGCAGTAACCTCTTATCTTAGTCTCACGATCCTTATGTGAGATACACTTTCGAAGCTGTGACAGAAACGGTGCGCGTCAAAACGCTGACCATACGCGAATAAGTGAAAGCCAGCGAGACAAGTGACGTCGTAACTACCCACATGCATATGTAAGAATGTCGCAATGTAACTGCTTGACTAAGGCAGGAGTGGTATCAGCGGAGAGCCAGTGGGTACTTAAGAACTGACTCGGGATGTGTTATGAGAAGCAATGAGTAGCTGTGAATGCTGTTACAAACAAAACGTTGGGGCAAAATATGTCTGTCGTCTCGTCTCCGATGTCATATTTGATCATTACAGCGGTTGGCAGAGACGTCTGAGAAGAATTTCAATGGAGTACACACTCAGTCTACAGCATTGTGCGCAGAACTGATCGTGTCCGTTTGGTTTGTCAGTCGAGCGGTAGGCTTCAACCAGAAACTCCGAATGGTCCGTACTAAGATAGGCTGTAACTTCTAAGACATGTGCCAACAGGCTGACGACTAAAGGTTTCCCCTAAATGGGTCAGTATGCACAAATTCAGAGGCTGCTTTCGATTTTACTGACTGGGTGGGTGCACGGTGCGAACGAGATATTTTTTTTAAGTGACTCACCATCCAGTTCACGTAGGAGACTTTTGGACATTAGTGATAGATCCAAAGAAATTCTCATAAGATGAGACTGTTAAAATCGAAGTTATCAACCGCCAGAACAACCTCAAAGTGCTAGAGTTCGAAGTGCTCCTAGAAAGCAGAGGAGTTCACATCATTCTAGGTACGGATCACTGGGTAGTGTCCAAAATCAAGAACAGTGAACTTTTTGTAATGGATTTTAATGTATATCGAAAGGATAATTTAATGGGAAATGTATGTTGTGTATTTTTCGCAGTACCGAAGAAAGTCAAACCCGCCGAAACTGAAAGTGTAAGCAGTATCGTTTGGGCAATATTCAGTATCATAACTGGATCCTATCATCAGCAGACTCCTCCTTGGATGTACCCGAAAACCTAAGTGAAAGCACCAATCCACTAACACGTATGTTCCCAAATTTTTATGTCATTAGTGGCGGTAAATTTAATCAGCTCTCGATTGGGATGGACGGGACTAGACATGCTGCGAAAGAATACTAAATTATTTATGCTTTCTTACGAAATTACATAAAACATAGTTCGGAAGCTGACTTCAGACAGGTGTATATCAGATCTAATGGAAGAGCTAGTGCTAACCTCTTTGAAAATGTTTGTCCTGAAACGTATCAAAAACAATTATACTAACTTTGATTATAAAGAACAAATGGCAATCAAACAAGTAGTAAACTAGATACCGATGCTGTATTTTTATGCCTTTGAAATTTTTAGCTCTGTGCAAGAGCACGGAGAGGAACTGTCGCCCAAGTCTAGAAAGCTAGTTGACCAAGCACTGGACAAGATATGTACAGAAGGAAACAGCTCGTTACGGGAGGAACCCTTTATAGTTTACTGTTTCTGTAAATGAATTTATAAAGGAACAGCGACTAGTGCTCCATAGTAGTGAAAGTATAGAGCTACAAATAGAGAAATGCTGAATGAAATGTGCTTGGCTGTCGCGAGGGCACTGCATCGAGCCTTCAAATACTATCGTAGCGATATTGTTGATAGATTCCAAAGATACAATAACAGCGAATATCTCTATTGCTAGTTGTTTAAGTTCGTTGGTAGCTTTCTGGACTAATGTTTTACAGCGAAGGAACTGTAGACGCGCAATGTAAACAATCATTAACGAGAGAGAGAGAGGTCTCACAGAAGGCCATGACGAGCGTGTTGCCTATACAGAATCGTTCAGGGGTTCCTAGCTGCTGAAGCCCATATCGAGGGTGTTGAGAAACTAAAACTTGGGGTCGTTGTAAGCTCAAAGGCGTAAATATCCATTTCTCTCTGTGAAAGTACATTCGTGGGCAAGTCGTTGTAAGCTCAAAGGCGTAAATATCCATTTCTCTCTGTGAAAGTACATTCGTGGGCAAGTGGTGCATTCTTGTTTTATTTTGCAGCTCAGGTCTCCTTTCACGTAGTCTCCCATGGAGTTAGTCCGTATCCTTTCTTCAGACATGTCAACTTCGTCAGCTGTTTTACACACCTTTAATCACCGATATTCGTCTACCGTAATATCCACTTTCTCGTTGTTGGAGGAGGAGGAGATTAGTGATTAACGTCCCGTCGACAACGAGGTCATTAGAGACGGTGCACAAGCTCTGAATAGGGAAGGATGGAGAAGGAAAGCGGCCGTACGCTTTCGAAGGAACCATCCAGGCATTTGCCTTAAAGCGATTTAGGGAAATCACGGAAGACCTACTTTCTCGTTGTTCCAGTGCGTGTTTGCAGGTTTGGGAATGATTCACTTCGTTGATCTTCAAGAGACGTTCAATCGTGTTGAAGTCGACCTTCAATATCTTAGCAGACGCAAACCGAAGGATCCGACTCAGAATAAGCCGGCATCAACTTTTATCAATATCCGCAGGTTATAGGTCGCCTTGATAGCGAATCTATTCATTTGAACAAAACAAACACAACGTGACTGACTCCAAGAAATATTTCACAAACAATTCATGAAGTCTGAACAAGAATTTCTAAAATTTACCGTACATAAAAAGGGGTTTGTAATTAACTGTTCGGGAAATATGCATTTCCGATAAACTTTTGCGTGCCTAGCCTGTCAAGAAATCAACACAAAGTTTTTGGAGATAATTAAAGTTTACTATTATTATATGAAACATTTTCTGTTACCTACACACAATTATGTGACTAACGCTGGTAATAATAAACCACACAGACAGCAAACTTTTCAGTACCGTAAATGTAACCATAAAAAAGGGACGAGAAGCGCGAGCGGTATGGTAGAAGATCAGTTACTGTACTTAAGATCTTAATTTTGGTAAATCACTGAAGCTTCAATGTCAACAAACAACGTTTATGACACAATCCAAGGAGTGTCGCCTTTCACAGTAACAGACGCTGGAAAAGTCCTCTATCTTCTGACGGAAATCTTTGAATCAACGATGACTACGGAGGAGGAGGAGGAGGAGAATAAGAAGAAGATTAGAGTTTAAGGTTTCGTCGACAGTGCGGTCATTAGAGGTAGATACAAAGCGGAAGCTGCTGCTCCGAAAACGCGAGTGACAACATCGAGGGGAAATGTTTGGCTACAGACGATGTGGCCATAAGTCTTCCAAGTACAACTGGCCATGACGAGTTTGAAACAAATCAGCGCTTCATATTAGTCACAGAAAGATATCTTGTAATCCTACATCCAGGAAATGAAAAATGTAGCGGATTTAAACAGCATATGGTTTAGTAGAATTTGTAGCCTTGGAGAAAGCTTTTAACATTGTTGACTGGAATATTCTGTTTCAAACTCTGAAGGTAGCAGGGGTAAAATATAGGGAACGAAAGGCTATTTACAATTTGTACAGAAACCAGATGGCAGTTGTAAGAGTAGAGGGGTACGAAAAGGAGGCAGTGATTGTGAAGACAGTGGGACAGAGTTGTACCCCTTCCCGGTTGTTATTCAATCTGTATATTGAGCAGGCAGTAAAGGAAACAGAAGAAAAATCTGTATTAGGAATTAAAATAGAGGGAGAAGAAATAAAAACCTTGAGGTTTGCCGATGACATGGTAATTCTGTCAGAGACAGCAAAGGACTTGGAAGAGCAGTTGAACGGAATGGATAGTATCTTGGAAAGAGGATGTATGATGAAAATCAATAAAAGCAAAATGAGGTAGCTAGTCGAATTAAATCAGGCGACGCTGAGGGGCTTAGACCAGTAAATGAGACACCTAAATTAGGAGATGAGTTTTGTTATTTGGGCAGCAAAGTAACTGCTGGGGGTCGAAGTAGAAAGCATATAAAATGTAGACTGGCAATGGCAAGGAAAGCGTTTCTGAAAAAGAGAAATTTGTGAACATCGAATATAGAATTAAGTGTAAGGCTTTTCTGAAAGTATTTGTAAGGAATAGAAGTAAAATATGCACGATAAGCAGTTTAGACAGGAAGAGAATGGAAGGTTTTGAAAGCTGGTGCTACAGAAAATTGCTGAAGATTAGATGGGCAAATCACGTAACTAATGACGTGGTACTGAACTGAATTGGGGATAAGAGGAATTTGTGGCACAACTTGACTAGAAGAAGGGATCGGTTGGTAGGACATGTTCTGAGGTATCTAGGGATCACCAATTTAGTATTGGAGGGAAGGGTGGAGGGTAAAAATCGTAGAGGGAGACCAAGAGATGAATACACTAAGCAGATTCAGAAGGATGTAGGTTGCAGTACTTACGCTGAGATTAAGAGGCTCGCACAGGACTAACCTCTACAGGCAACTCCTTGCAACGACCAAGCTTAACTAGTCTTCTACTTTTGTCGAAGACACGAGATACGGCCTTTGCGTGACACTGCTTATTATGGTAAGTTTTACAGGCCGTACTTTTAAATAAGTAAGTTTTTTAACATAATTACCCTCGTGCCTAGGCAGCCACGTAGCTTTCCCCTTATCGCAACGAGACGAACCTGCATGAGACGAAAGTGGCGTTTGTCGACTCCATTAGTTTATGTTCAAACGCATGTTCAGAATATCTGACGTGACTACAATGTGCGTTCTCGACGCTCTGACTTCAGAAACACTTTACGTTGCACATTCATATAAGAATTGACGGCGTAGATGAGGATTAGCTACTTCATACGCGCTTACAAGCACAACGATTGCTCAGACGAGGCTCGGAGCGTAAGGTTTTTTTTTATGTGTATACGCTTCTCAGCAGAGGGACAGTACAACTGTGCAACTTAGGAGTTCTTTACATAAAGAAACTAACTGTCAAAGACGAATAAGCGTTAGCTGAAGAAACTGAGATCATAGGAACGACTGAGAAAGAAACTCAGAACTTTATTCTCCAACCTGAGCAATCGAGCAATAGTAACGAATTTTTTAAACTCACATGTACGCTCCTCCCCTCCTTTTTGCTCCCATGACTCTTGATAATGGTGCCTTCAGCTGCAAATTATGTTTTGGAACACAGAGGCTATTTTTCATACTAATTTTCCGCTCACACGTGTTTGTTGTCTACTTTATTCGCAATGGATTTCGAAGTCTTTCATGGCTTGATCCTTAGGCGGTCAGGCACAATTATCGAAATGAAAAACATACGCGAGAAAATCTTATTGCTGCATTATAGCGTCCTCTAACGTAAATATCTTTAAGACGATCTTTTATTTCCTTCATTAGAGAATGCTAGGGCACAGTAAAAGGTATATTTGCTGGTGTATTTCGTTTCGATAACCATCCCTGACTGGCTAAGGATAAAGCAATAAAATACTTCTAAATCTACTGAAAATGAAGTATACAATAAATATAGCTAAATGGGAAAATTTTACCGAAGAAAGATCACAATATAACTGCATGTTCCAGAAGTTATTCGATTTAGACGACTAATTTCGGCATCTCAATGTCATTTCCAGGCCTCTAGGCACTCTCGTGCCTCAAGATTGCATTTATGAGATAAAACTGATCGTCTAAATAAAATAACGACTTCAGAAACCTGTGGCTGTTTGGTAATTTTTTCTTTACTGAATATCTGATCCGCAATGGATCAACAGAAATTGGAAAATTTATAAGATATTGGCTTGTGTACTCCGAAGTTTAATTCTTTCTTTAATTCATTCGGCGTAAAAAAAAGTTACGAGCGTTAAACAAGCCACAAAATACTCGTGCCTTTACGTGCTATCACTTGTCGAGAATCTCCTCCTAAGATGTGGACTGTTTCTGAAATACATCTTGTCCACGTAATGTTGGGCACACTTTTAAGATTAGAGCAGCGAGGACGTATTTTGAAGAAAAGTAAGTTAAATGACAGTCGTCAAGAACTAGTGTACCGCAGCATGGAAGTCGTACTGAAAAATAACTGTGTAATACGACCGGCTGTTGTTGGGAGGTGCGACGTGGTCTGTGAGGGGCTGACGACCGTGAGACGCCTACATCGCTGTAAGACGTTGTCCATGCCGGTTCTGTGGACACGGCCCCGCGTGAGTCAGAGATCGTGCCTCACCGGGAAACAAAAAGACACGCAGCTCAAGGCCAAGCACGCCTCCTCGGGCCTGGAAGGCGGCTGCGCGCTATGCTATGCTGAGCTGTGCTGTTCTGGTCTGCGGCGAGCCCGGGCACTCTTATCGCTGTGCGCCCGCACCGACGCCACAAATAAGGTCTTCGCGGCAGCCACGACACGCCGAGAAGCACGTCCAGCTTCTGCCACTTCGCTAACAAGGTTAGTCGTGCGTCACCGACCCGTTACTGTCTGCCGCTTTGACATTTTCCAAGGTGGCGGCCGGCAGCGATCAGCTACACCAAACTGGGCGCTACGGAACAGGGGACCCCCGACGAGTTTCAGAATAGGTAACTCGCGCTTAAATTACAGTTGTTTAAGGTATTTCAAAAATGCGTCTATGAAACTACTAGAAAGACGCTTATTTATTTTAGCGTAACATCGAGAAACGCATAGTGCTATAAGCCTAAGCGATATCATGCCTACTGTATGAGTGTTAAACGCACGAATACCCGCAAAACGTGTATGCAGACGATTCTTCCGTATGTTTGCGGAAGTCAAACAAAAATGCATAAAGTCATAATTCAGTATCTTTTGCAATGGACTTTTTTGTATCCAGGAGCAAGTCAAAATTTAAATATGTTTGATTCCACACCACTAATGATGTTTTAAATTAATGAAATGAGACGCGTACACTATGGTTAAATAAAGACACCTTTTTAGTAGCCGCAAAGACTGATTTGAAACACCTTAACTAACTGTACGCTTATTACGGACACTATAATTACACAAACGAAAAAGTGAAACTACTACTGTCATTTAGACAAGAAACAAGCTATTTGCACCATCAATTGGTAAATGAAGAAAATGTGGGATATAAGTACATGGTGTACAAGAACCATGTACGAGGTGCGTGCGAAAAGTAATGAGCTGAAAGGCTTCAACTGGAAGCGCTTTTAACATGTCGGTCAATTTCTTTTGAATGTTGTTCACAGTCCCACAATGACGTCCTTTGAAAACTTTTTCAATTTCGAAAAAGAAAAAAGTCAGAAGGACTCAGAGCAGGTGAATGGGATGGCTGTGGAACAATAGGAATGCCTTTTAAGGTCAAAAATTCCGTGATGGAAGTTGTCGTGTGACGGGCGATGTGACAATGCAGCATACGCTTGTCTGCCATGTGCAAATTTTCGGACAGAAATTGATGTGCAATGAAACTGTCTAAATTTAACAGGCCGTCCAACATCTTTACCGTCAAACGTCGCTCTGATTCCACAAGAGCATGCACCCGTTCGACGTTTTCGTCGCTTTTTAAAGCTGAAGGTCTGCCTGAGCGAGATTCATCTTCAACATGTTCTCTCCGTTCCAAAAATGATTTATGCCAGCGAGAAACTTATGCTCTTGATAAGGAACATTCCCCATAGGCCAATTTCAACTTTTCAAAGATCACGCTCGCGGACTCCCCAAGTTTAACACAAAAGTTGATGGCATAACATTAATCTAAATTCCTCTGTTACATTTTCGCAACACACAACAAAAATACAGCTTCACTGATGGCACTCTCAAAAATCACGTGATGGCTGCACAGAACTGAAACTCTGACTGAGCATCTGAAGGGTTGAACAACCTGGTCTGTGCAAGCAGAGCCGGCCGGGGTGGCCGAGCGGTTCTAGGCGCTACAGTCTGGAATCGCGCAACCGCTACGTCGCAGGTTCGAATCCTGCCTCGGGCATGGATGTGTGTGCTGTCCTTAGGTTAGTTAGGTTTAAGTAGTTCTAAGTTCTACGGGACTGATGACCTCAGAAGTTAAGTCTCATAGTGCTCAGAGCGGTTTGAACTATTTGTACAAGCAGAACAACACAGCGTTGCCAAATCGCTCGCATTGTTGTCAATCTCATTACTTTTCTCATACTCCTCGTAGACAAAATTTTAGAGTGTTTTGAGAAAATAAAAAGAAAAACTGTTTATTGTGACAAAAATTTCACAGGTGCACCGTTTCCCCCTTTGACTATTAACGTTTAGAAGCTATATTCAAATTGCCGAGTGGGAAATATTGTTTCACAGAAGTTGCTGAAAATATTGTGCGTTTACATTATTGCGCAAGTTGCATCTGCGAGCTAATGATTCTGCAACACGCTGACAGAAGGTCTAAGTGTCCGTTTGGCTGAAGCTGCGGTAAATATTTGTTATACACCTGGTTTTCTTGAGCGTGTTAGAAAATCAGTGGACACATTTGTCAGCTGTGCGTTAATATAAGTGTCTTTTTAAAGACAGCTACAACAGATTGCAATAAAATATTATAATAGTGCCCAATGGTTAAGGATTCATTTCCACTACACGTCGCGCTTTCTTAAAGCTGAATTATATTTAAACATTACGTATTAGTTGCACAGATAGTACAGCTGAATTATTCGCCGACAAAAAAGTATTTGATGTCGATGTAATGCTACGCAATCTTAACAATAAGGACGGGAGGAGGACGGAAAGGAGTGGGGCAGAAGGTTCCAACAATGTGTCTTTCTCCCTCCCATTCGCTCGAACAGGAGAGTGGAGACTGTTGGTTCTGTAGAAGCGAACCGCACAATAACCCTGGGTTTGGTGTGGGGCAGCGGAGTGGTGAAGTGGACTGCAGTAGTCGTCGTGCGGTTGTGGACCACTGTGGCTGCGGCGGGGACGGCGCCTCTCCGTCGTTTCTAGGTCCCCGGTTCACATACAATACAATGCAAAAGGACACAAATGTCCGTTCAAAAATGTTTCCTTCGCAATTACTATTTAAAACTGTATTTCTACGCGATTTGTGATATGCTTTACATTCTGAAGCTCCTCCAACATGCGAGCACGTAGACTTTCGATTTGCGACAGGCTACGATTTGAACTACGAGCACTATCCATTTCATATAAGCTTTATTTACAATTACTTCCGGTTCAGATCTTTTGGCCCATAAAGACGTCATGGTAGGAAAGAAATCTTCTGCAGATGGTGTTGGTCTTGGTTTGAATTGCTACGAAAGCTTTCTGATATCGTTGTGCCACTGTGCACAAAACAGATTACGATTTACTCATATATCAATTAACCATTAAACAAAACTGTCACTCCAGGAGACATGATACAACGCCATGCACCACCTTCTATAGCCTTTATTATGATCCCAGTTCGGCGAGGAAGAGATTCCTCAATTTTCTTCACGTACGTCATATCCAGCTGAAGCCAATCAATGATTAGATTCCGTAAGGCTATCAAATTGCGGGGATGCAGTTTGCCACGTTTCACCTCCTGTTCCAAACAGTTGCAGACATTTTCTATGCGACTACGATCGAATGAATTAGTGGTACAGTCGAAGTGCGAAGGAATGTGTGCCTGCAGCTCTCTGAACACGGCTGTTGTCTTCTTGGAAGACGGGACTTGTATTCATCATTAAGATGTAGAATAAAAGGTAACTGTACAGGTGCAGGTGCAGAGCGGTGACTGACTGTGATTCTACGACAGTGTGCATCGAAAGCGAGTGTATGGAATGAGTTTTAATACGTTCTTCGTAGTTTACAATATACGGAGTACAATTAGGCGCGCCCTCGGGTTGTAGTATAGACCACAAGCCATTGGGGATGGCCATGGCAGGTGTCGTTTGGTTGCAGAACATATTCTAAGAACTATCAGGAGGGAGAGAAGTGGAAAGACATCTTGCTTTGGTGAGAGCCAGAGCCAAAGACATTACAGGGTGTTAAAAAATCCAGTGCCCAAAATAACAGGAATGATACAGGAAACGAAAACAACCATATTGCGTGAGCATTGAGCATGCATATGTAATACTCGAATGGAGCAGATAAAAGTAATATGTGAGCTGGTGGAGGTACCCCTGGATGTCAGGAGGATGTGGTTTCAGCATGATGGGACCCCAGGAAAGCTCTTTTTGCAGAATCAGTCCGAGCAATAATAGCCAATGCTTTTGGCAATCGCTGGGTCGGCCAGGAAGGACCTGTACATTGACCTGCAAAATCCCCCGATTTCACCCCATTAGACTGCTTCCTCTGGGGCTACTTGAGGGCCGAAGTGTATTCTACCCCTGTTGACTGGGAGGTGGAAGTGGTTGCAAGAATTGTTGTAGCAGCCGCACAAAAAGAGAACACACCCCGCATTTTCAGCGAACACGGGATTATCTGCTACGCCAATACCGGCTGAGGTTAATGGCGCTCATTTTTAACAGTTATCGTAACGCAATAGTGATCATAACAATAAAGCGATGAAAAAACATTTAACAGTTTTTTCCTCAAGACATTACAAATTGTCTTGACTGGCGAAGTGACCTACACGTTTGGTCACAGGTAATGTTGAAATAAACATCCTGGTTCATACTTCCATATTTCTCGGGTATACTACCGGATCCGATCGTCTGAAGTCCACGATACTTCGGCGGACAACTACTCCACCATCTCTAGGGGTGTCTGAGATCACATATATCCTGGTTCATGTTCACAGTTCAAAATGGTTCAAATGGCTCTGAGCACTATGGGACTCAACTGCTGAGGTCATTAGTCCCCTAGAACTTAGAACTAGTTAAACCTAATTAACCTAAGGACATCACAAACATCCATGCCCGAGGCAGGATTCGAACCTGCGACCGCAGCGGTCCTGATGTTCACAGTAACGTGAAACAGTGCGCAAAAGTCTCGATACTGGACACACCCCCAAAACATCACAAAACTACCTCCGATCTGAAAACCACCACCACACACTATGGATTAAACGCCACATTGGGCCGTCGGTGCAGTCGAATCCTTGTTTCATTTGAAAAGAGAAAAAAATCCCAACTCGCTGGACCACAAAAAAAAAAAAAAAAAATGGTTCAAATGGCTCTGAACACTATGGGACTTAACTTCTAAGGTCATCAGTCCCCCTAGAACTTAGAACTACTTAAACCTAACTAACCAAAGGACATCACACACATCCATGCCCGAGGCAGGATTCGAACCTGCGACCGCAGCGGCCGCGCGGTTCCAAGACTGTAGCGCCTTTAACCGCTTGGCCACCACGGCCGGCGCTGGACCACACTACACACCTCTAGTCAGCTACTACCCAGTTTGTGTTTCTCGGCTCACTGATTACGTGTAGCTCTGTGTCTCACTGTTAGCAGTGGCCTTTTGCGAGGTACACTACTCCAAATATCCTTTGCTTGCAGCTCCCGTGCATAGTTTGTTCAGAAAGTGAACGAGATGGACCGCATTCACTGCCAGCAGCAATTCCTGTCGGGTTTTAAATCTATTGTCATTGACTCTTGTCCGGTTTCTCTGTTATGATATTTTTACGACCTTTTTTCTTACGGTGCGGGTTGTACACCTTTTCTTGTGTACACGTTGGACTGCCGGTGTGGATACACCAACAAATCACACTGTGGTCATGGGCACGTCCATGCACGATAGTTACTTTCTGCCACTCTGCCACGTGTGCACGTCGAGTCATCTTACTGCCCTGCTTGCATACGACCTATTGGCACATACACACCACTTTACCTCTGACGTAACTCAGGTCGGAAGTGTATCACATGAGTCAGTTCTACAGAACATACAGCGCTCCAAAGCGACCAGTTTAATTTTTTAAGGAACTGACTAGATTCTTCCTGGAAGTTCACTTGTGTCCGATGACAGTTTCAGTTAATTTACGTACCAACAATATAAGACTGAAATTAAACTGAGAATGTCAAACTAAATATGGCACATTTCTATCATAATGTGTGTTATTTTACTACGCCAATAGTAGTGAACGTACCCCGTTAATGGAATATGTGCTGTCGTCAAGATGTCGAAGATAAGGTGTGTGAAAGACATTCAGAATTCAACGTAACATATTGCTGGGGTAGGGGTAATGTTATGAAGTGTCCAGCTTTAGCAGGACATGACCGGCCTTTTACGGTCGTGTGTGGCCAAATATGTGGAAGCCCGGCCTGTCCGGCTTTTGTTGGGCTTTTTTGCGGTGACGTACAGAACGCACACCTGAGGCCAGTTCCAAGCCAATGATATGAGGAAGGAAGTAGTACAGACGTATAAAGATTGTAAGTAGGCTGTTTAGGTTTTTATGTTGGTAACACCACGTAGCGCTCTGTATGAAAATCACTGGCTGTACTGTGTGCAGTCGTGGCTGGGTGGCATTGTTTGAGTAGTCGCTATTGTAGTGTAGGGCAGTTGGATGTTAACAGCGCGTAGATTTGCGCAGTTGGAGGTGAGCCGCCAGCAGTGGTGGATGTGGGGAGAGAGATGGCGGAGTTTTGAGAGAGGATGATCTGGACGTGTGTCCGTCAGAGACAGTATATTTGTAAAACTGGATGTCATGAACTGTTATATATATATTATGACTTTTGAACACTATTAAGGTAAATACATTGTTTGTTCTCTATCAAAATCTTTCATTTGCTAACTATGCCTATCAGTAGTTAGTGCCTTCAGTAGTTTGAATCTTTTATTTAGCTGGCAGTAGTGGCGCTCGCTGTATTGCAGTAGTTCGAGTAACGAAGATTTTTGTGAGGTAAGTGATTCATGAAAGGTATAGGTTATTGTTAGTCAGGGCCATTCTTTTGTAGGGATTTTTGAAAGTCAGATTGCTTTGCGCTAAAAATAGTGTGTGTCAGTTTAAGCACAGTCATTTATAATTTTTCTAAGGGGACGGTTCAAGATGAACAAAGAAATGGCGAAAGGATATACAGAAGTACCACTGCTATAGTTTTTGTGTCCAATGTTCTTCTTCATACGCCCAACGAGTCTAACAGACAATGTCACATCTGCATTACGCGCTGAGCAAGCTTGGCAAGGTAGAATGTACGAGTCAGCCAATTCCAATAGGCCTCACCCGACCCCCACCTCGCTCGAGCGGTGCTGGTCAAATAATTTCAAATCACAAGAATATTATTGGGGATTACTGAAATTGGCAGAAGTTTTCCTTAGAATTAAATGCCATAATACCAACATCGAAAGGGTGTTCTATTTCATAAACACTCAAACTCCGTCCGAATAGGCCATAAAGGCCCAACGGTATCGACCGGCCGCCGTGTCATTCTCAGACCTGAGGCGACACCGGATGCGGACGGAGGGGCATGTGCTCAGCACATCGCCCTCCCGGCCGTTGTTTTCGTGACCAGTGCTGATACTTCTGTCACGTAGCTCCTCAATTGGCCTCACAAGGGCTGAGTGCACACCGTTTGCCAACGGCACTCGGCAGACCTGGACAGTGACCCATCCAAGTGTTAGACAAGTCCGACAGCGCTTAACTTCGGTGATCTGACGGGAACCGGTGTTACCACTGCGGCAAGGCTCTTGCTTCATAAACGCTCAGTGGACAACATTATCCTGTCGAGACTCCCACGAAATGATTAAAAAAAAAAAGTTCTTCCTGAAGTAGGTTAACTACAGATTGTTATTTCTATGAAAGGCTAATTGTAATGACCAAAGTTATTGAATATGTTTTCATTTTACACTCCCCCTAGAATAGATAATTGTTTATTTAGTTTAGTGACAAACTTTTAGTTTTTTATACAAAATTATCTTAGGATGAAGACTGGGCAGTTATGAAAACTCAAAACTTAGTTGCTATCAAAACTGCTAAATTATACGGCTTGTAACATCATAGATTAAGGGTCGACCTGCGACAGCAATCGCATAACTTGTGTACGGGCCGCTAGACGCCGCGGCGGGCGCTAAGAGTGCATTGCGATCGCAGGCGCGCGTGTTGCGTACGGGCCGCGAGGTGCCGCCACGAGCGCAACCGTATATACGTGCCGACGGAGTTCGGTCAGCTCTCATTTTGTTGGCATCTCATTTTTTGCCTATTCTCTTATTTGCTTAGTTGCTTAGCTCTTATTCGTTTATGTTACTGTGCTCTCTTTCAGCCATTCTGATTGTTTTGATTTACTCCCAATTGAGACGTGCTTATTTTGGCATTTCACTTTTGCATATTTCTCATTTTGCTCATAATATGCTCCTTAGCTTTTTATAGTTGAATTGATTAACATAGTCTCATGTACTGTTTGTTCATTTCAGCCTGTTCATATTTTGATGTTCTTTAAATACTGTAATAATTATCTGAAGCATTTCTTCCCTTAAACTTGTGTAAAGTATTCTCGATTTAGGATTTGTTCTGTGACACAGGTGTAAGGTTTTGAATATAAATTATATACGAAACTGTGCTTTAAAAGGAACTTATTTTTTCAGTTTGTACTACATCAGACGACAATTTTGTGATATGAGGGAGAAATTTGAGGGGCGAACCCATGGAAATAGTCTTAAGTGATCCCCTTTAAAAATAAAAATTTGTGTGACACTGAAAGACGTGACACTGTAGGCACCGAAAATTTATATATATCTATAAAATTATACATCACAGACTGTTCATTCTTTCGTTTAGTTTAAAGCTCGTTTAAGGCTGATCTTACAAAAAAAAAAAAAAAAACAACAAAAGGCTGGAAATATCCACCTGTCTCTATTCCTATTTAAAATAGGTGGTTTGGTTTGATGGACCAAATGTCAGGCGAAATATTACACTGAGCCTGGTTTTTCAATTTTTGCACCTGGCAACAATAGATAGGAGTAACGGAATTACGAAGCCCGAATGTAAACCACCGGTGTAGTAGCATTGACTGAGAACGGACCCGTGTAGCCTCGTTTCGCTGCCACGCGACGCAGCGTGTTTAGGTTGGAGGCGGGAGCAGCTGACGGCGTGCCAGTGTTACACAAGACGCATTTAGTTAGGCAACAGTCGCCGGGCGAGGCATGGCTACGCGGCCGTTGCCTCGCCCTCTGATACAACAGCGGTATTATCAACAGCTGAGAACACGACAGCACCTGACGCAGCGTTGCACTCAGACCGACATCTTTGAGAGTCGTGGACTTATCAGCGACGCCCGAGTATAAACAACTGAGAAATATGATCGTTGTCTGGACCATTACTACACACTGACATTGTTTAATGCTACTACGTCAGTAAAATCCGACTGTAACATCTCATATGCTTGCCGCTCTCCACTATGGGTAGGAATTATATTCGTACAGTTTTTTCCATAAAATGCCCGGTAATAATTCGAATGGTTCTGAGCACTATGGGGCTTAACATCCAAGGTCATCAGTCCCCTAGAACTTAGAACTACTTAAACCTAACTAACCTAAGGACATCACACACATCCATGCCCGAGGCAGGATTCGAACCTGCGTCCGTAGCGGTCGCTCGGCTCCAGACTGAAGCGCCCTGAACCGCTCGGCCACACCGGCCGGCGGTAATAATTCAGAGATTAACCTAGACTTGAGATGTTAACGACTGATAAAACAAATTGCACATCGCTGCCTGCCTTATGTTTCTCCTTTCCTTAGACAAAGATTATCGGTTATGTGTCTCGAGCGATCTGTCTTCATAAACAGTCTGCAGAGAGCGAGTGTGTAAAGACAAAGTGATCTGGCATTAGTAAAAATGAATGCAGATGGACGGAAAATGGGATTGTAATAAGCTTTTTTAAGGAGCTAGTCTAACAGTTATAATTAATTTTATGAGAAGCAATATGTAAAGAAATTAGAAGTTTTACGCACTACATACTCAGCCATCTCGAACGAGACCAAGAAAGGAGAGTAACTCCAAAAGCAAATTCAATATATTATTATTATTATTATTATTATACCATTTGAAATTATGTTCACAGATCCAAAGCCCATTCCGCCGTCAAATTATCTTCTCCACATATCAGACCTTATCCATTAAATTGTACAAGCATCATAATTAAATAGCATACTAGGCGAAAAAGAATTTTATACAACAAAAGATGTTATCTGAGTATCCGGTGTACCACCATCGTTAATTAAATAGCAATTAAGATGAGTTCATAACAGGTGCATTCCTAATAACTGCGACTCAAAGTACATTGAATTAATGTCCTCCTGAGGATGACTCGTGGCCGAAACGCGTCAGGTAATTACGAGAGTATTTGTGGTCCAGACTAACAAAGTAAATTACGTAAGACACTTTTCATTTTAACTTTCATGATGAAACAGTTATCTGAGGTTATGTTCCATCACCGGAAAATCGCTTTTATTCCTAGTCTGGCAGCATATGAAGGCAACACCTCGCGTATTTGGGAAGGATTTACGAAATTACTTGTCTTAACTCTCATCTAATATCGACAACGCTATATATAGGTCACTGCTAACAGCTCTTCTTTGCGTATTGTTTTCTTACCTATTTTAGTTAGCCACTGTGGAGCCTCCCGATAAAAATATTTTCTCCACACTTAGCTTGGCGACGTCGAACTGCTTTACCATTGCAGAATTTTTGTTTGACTAACACGTATCTGATGATAATACATCAGCTACGATGATTCAACTACGTCGTAAAGCGGTCGACAGGATTGTATTACAGGACAGGAATTACTATCAGCAAACCCGTTTCCAACCAGAATAACTTATGTGCCCATTAGTGGTCCGTTGGGTCTGAAAAATAGTAAGGAAGGAGCATAAAGTAAAAGCGGTAATGGTGTATCATAAAAAAATTTCTTTTAAAAAAAAAAAAAAAAGACAATGCGGCAATCTGACAGATGCATCCAGTGTTCAGATGGTTATCGATTAGCAGGGCGATGTGCAACAGCACAGGCGTATTATTCAAATAGTGAAGATTAGCAAATAGCGCAGGCTTTGAGTAAACGTAGCCAACGGAACAGCGTAATATGAATGTGTATTATAAAATCTGCAATAGGCACTAGTTATATAAAAGTGCGAAGAAAAAAATTGTAAAAGCCAGTGCCGGAACATTTTGCTTCTGACCAAGTAAGTTCTGCAGAATTACAGCATGCCCGTTAAAACACACAGAAACATATTTCTCCAGTGCTTTTGTAAGTAGAGCCGGTTATTACTAGACAAGATTAATTGTGGACTGCCGTAGCTGTAACTAAATTGCTCATATGACTAGGTGTAGCCACGTTCCACTACAAAGTAGCGCGCGTTGTTACCTCGCATTGTCAACGTGGACGGAGATCACGGTAAGTGAGCATATTTGGACTGAAATATCTGCCCACAAAAGCAGATGAATAAGGTACACAATAAATATACCACTGGCGATATGGATACATGTGTTCTTAACAATTTCTGCGATATTATGAACTGTGCAAAGAAATACCAGATTTTCGAAAACTTCACACAGCTTTTATCGCCCAGATATGGATCTCAAGACTTCCAAGGAAACAGAGAAAAATGCTTGGTTTAAATCGGTGCTTGAAGAAACCCGAGTGTCATGTGTGCGAATAAGGCGACAGTTTCAAAAACAGGCGTATCACATCGAAGTAGTAGAGAATCATCGTTAAGCGGCTAGTGATTAACTCATACGACACGTGGGTTCATAAACTTAACACTCAATAAATGTTCAATAGAGTGTGACCAGTAGTATCAAATGTGCCGATCAAGCTTTGTCATGCTACGCAGAGGAGTGGCCTACAGACGTGTAGCTTTTAATAGCGCTCCACTTTTAAGTATACTGTAATGTACGCTATTACCACGTCTCCTCCCCATTTCTTGGGCACAAACACAACAATACCGCTGGCCTGAGCGCGTCCAGTTCGCTTTGCAGGATAATGATGGCCCTAACGCAAACAACAAAAGTAAAAATATATTAATAGACACACAGTTTTTCTGTGTAGATATTGCGCGATAGGGGCGGAATTAAATTAAGGTCATTTTTCACATCCCGCTGACGTAGAAATTATTAGAGACGAAGGACAAGCTTGGATTAGAAAACCGTGGGGGAAGGAACTGGCCGTGGCTCTTCGAAAGAAAACAGCTCACATTCGCCTTAAGCGATCTAGCGCTGCCACACAGTATAGTCGAACAGTGTTTCGAAAACTACGCATCTGGAACGCGAACACTGTCTTAACCATTGTGAATACTCTGAGTAGCTAAACATGCTGGCTGCTTTCCTACAACAGGCGGTCTCTACAGATAATAAAGAACTCCACCTTTCGTGCCAAGGGCAGAGCCGGCGGAGAGTTGCAAGAGAAGTGCTAACAGCTTTTAGCAGAGTAAACAATAGGACGCTGCTGCGAAGGACAACAGCCGCCTCCACGTTGCCCGTTACTCCATCACGCGCGCCACGCCCGTGTACCAAAGTATTAGAAGACGAAAAATTACCAGACGGCAGCGATTTATGCAGTCATGTACTCTAATCACGCAATAGCTTACTTCGAGTGAACAAAAATTTACGTGACAAAATTATTGACACGCTAGTTCTCAAGTCCTTTACTGCAGTCATTGTCAGGAAGTATCTTACATCGCTATCAAGGATAGCCACCAACACGCGTAATGCGCTAATGATCTTAGGGCACTGGGATCGCGAGGAACGCCTTAAAGGAAAAGCTTTTCTTCGGGACCGTAACAATATCAAAACGCTCTTTATCCATTTGTCGAATCAAAACTTGTACTCATCCCGCAGGTTTCTGTAAGCAGCACGTGGTTGGGATAATTACTGGTGTCCTGGTCTGATGAATTATGGACTGGAATTAGAATATAAGCCAGATGCGTATTCTGAGACGTCTGTCTTTCAGTTTTGTTTCAACTAATGTGGTACCCACTTTCCAAACACCTTTAGTGCCATTCGCCTATCTTTTTCACATTATTAATATTCCTGTTATCAAGTTTCCAATCTATAGCTCACTCTTCTTAATTTTTCCGCAGTTCGAACCCAACTGCCCTAGTGGAAAAAAGTGAAATCTTTGATGGAACAAATATTCTACGATGTACTCAAAAACGCGTTTTGCTTCCAAAAATATTTACATTCAGTACATGGTGTGTACCATACTACTCAAAAGAGGTGTAGTTCAAAGTGCTCAGATAACAAAGTGAAACGGGCACCTGGTTCGGGGTTAAAAACGTAAGATACTATAAAATGTGACTCTTACCTGAAGCGATCGAAATTGAATTCCGCGTCCTATTTCCTTTTCGACAACATGAAACTACATCGGCTCTGACTTTTCCACCTTCCAATCTTTCACTGTTACCACACCACAAAAACTCACAGCTTCCCACGGCACGCAGAACGTTATCTACATCAACGTTTAAAAGAGCAACAACTTATCGGGAAGTAAGTGAAGTATTTTGCGACGTAGTCCTCTTAGTGTGCCGATGAATAAATTACATTGTGTAAGTGCGATTTTAGCAATGTGCGAAACACCATCTACGGATGCAACAGTCTGATCATTGGACTCAAGAAATTATTTAGCTGGGGTAACAAATGGGATCCAGATGGTTCTAAATCTGGTAAATATTCACGATCTACCAGCTACTCGTTTTTAAAATCCATCAGTTTTTCCACTCCCAAAGGATCCTTGTGAGCAGAAGCATTGTCTTTCCTTTGGCAATGTGAGCCACACTATCTTATTTTGTTTTTCACCCCGTTGGTACAGAAGATGCGCACAGTATACAAAATGTATTGCTTTGCTTTGTACAAGGCAATCAGAAAGATTACGGCAGATGAAATCGATTTCACCTTTTCTGGAGCAGTTTTCATTCTTGTTTCGACTCTGAGGTGAACTGGCGGACCACATCTCATCCACAGCAGCAAACAGACTAACAAAACCGTACCCATTCTTTTTTATATAATGGACGAAACCTAATGAAAAATTCGTTTTCGCTTTCAAAAAATGCGGCACCCACCATTCACAGAGCTTTCTCGCGTTCTTTTCTCCACGGAAAGGTACCGCACTCTTTTGGTGTAACTGCGGTTTTGGCTGTTTCGTACATCCTTAATCAGAGATCGTCGGATGCCAAACTACGTACATTCAAATTGGTTTCTTCTGCGGTTACAGTTTCGAGACTGTGTCACCGGAATCTTTCGAGACTGTGTCACCGGAATCATCTTTGACAGAAGTACGTCAATCGAAAATCATATTCTATCACCACGTCACACTCTGTGTTCACTTTGCGTTTTTTACTTCATTGATAATGTCATTGGATGTCTTACACGTATACACGCACACGAATACTGTGATTGACAAGCTTCCCGTGTCTGACGATGATTGTGATACTCTAAACTAAAGAGGTTACAATAATGAAAGTTTTCACTACAGCTGCTAGTGGTGCAAAACGATTTTCGATAAGTATCTACAAGCTGTAGGGCACTAACTTCTGGAAAAATCTGAAGTACGTTCATGTTTGAGTTCAGCAATCCGTTTCCTAGTTCTTAATAACGAAGGAGCAGACTCCATAAAATTATACTAATTTTTTATCGATGTCAGCTGGCGATGAACCTCGAATAACGGAAGTCTAGTTTATCCATAACGAAAAGCAACGACGCCCAAGGCATATAAAACAATCTACTGCTGACCGTACACAATATGTACGAACATAGAAAAATTTTATACATATCAACGCTATCTCAGCCAGTCCAAGAACTTTCTTCTCGTCCTAATACACGTTAAAAAAATTTTTTTTTAATTGAAATATTTCCCAAAGAGGATCCACGTCTCGGTGACAAGAAGATCAGCGTGTTTGAACAACTAAAACTGATTTATACACGGTAAATAAAAATCGAAAGAATTTTCCTCTGTGATTAAGAAATTGTTCGAGACGTGAATTTCAATCAAGAAGAGGTACGTCTCTTAAAGTAAAAGCTACTCGTCTGATTAAAAGAGTGTGCTTATCATGAACTACGTCCATAGTAGCTGAACCGTTAGAGAACACATTGCACTTCGACACATTTCTACACGTTCTCTTCTGTACTCACAAGAGAATGAGTCTTGGTCATAAAAGAGACGAAGATACGACTTACAGCTCCAATCCATCTCAGATTTTAATATTTCAGCGAGTTTCATTTCAATATATGCCCCTTACAGACTGACCCTGAAAATTAGCTATCGCTTACAGTTAAAAACTGTAAATATGAATCATTCACGTTTACACTGGGTAGATGTGTCCGAATGTAATATTCACGCATTCTGGTTTCGTAGTTAGTATTTATAAGACTGGATGTTCTATTATAGACAAAGAGTATATTGCATTAGCGTAACTGGCTCAGTTTCAACTCTACTTAGTAGTGAGGCAATGGATAGCAGAGGACAAACGTCTATCTGCATGCAATAACGTATGTTCCACTTCATATCACATTCAAAATATGTTTGCAGTGTTCGGGTACAGACAAGCGACCTTACAGGGAAGGCCAAGAGAGTTTACAAGTCGAACACAGCTCCTCACATGCTAATCTGTCCATCTGAAGTGTCTGGCTGCTTACGTCATTCCTTAGCACTGATTCACTGTTTCTAACTCTAGATGAGTCACAATCCTTCACAACCTGTTATCTGAGAAATGACAGGTAAAAGATTCTTATTTTTAAGTGTAAACACTAGATGATTCGTATTATTATCGTCTGCCTCCATCTATGAAATGAGCTGATCAAGTGACCCGGAAATTGAAACAAACAAGGAAAATTTTTTAAAGGTTGTCATCTTGCTTTCAGCTGTTAGAATTTTATATTACGACTGCAATTTTGGTATTAAGCCATTTTCGAGTACCTACAAAACATAATACAACGTTATGAGAACAGTTTAAATAGGGATTAACAGTAGGTACAACCAATTTTGTAGTCTGCTGACATTCATATACCGTACTTACAAGATTCGACGGGGGTAACAACGTAATATGCTCATCAAAGAACAGCTAGTCAGCGATACCAGGCAATGTTCCATTTTATCTACTGTGATTTTTGAGTGGATTGTATATATATCACACATCTAAATGCGTGCACTTACTATACATTATAGTGAATGTCTAAAAAAAACCGACAAAATTTTTATTTCTAAGATCTGTCTGTTCATTGAGTACAAATTGTGGCTGTTCTTTGAAGGCGTTATAAATTTCAATTTCTTCTAGACCGCCCATTGATCTCCTTTTTCTTTGCCCTATGTAGGACCTTTAAAGATTTCTCGTTGCTGCTGGTGTTGTGATTATAGTTTCTTAGATGTATACTAAATGTAGATCTACAGTTCTTGGCCGGCCGGAGTGGCCATGCGGTTCTAGGCGCTACAGTCTGGAGCCGAGCGACCGCTACGGTCGCAGGTTCGAATCCTGCCTCGGGCATGGATGTGTGTGATGTCCTTAGGTTAGTTAGATTTAATTAGTTCTAAGTTCTAGGCGACTGATGACCTCAGACGTTAAGTCGCATAGTGCTCAGAGCCATTTGAGCCATCTACAGTTCTTGTTTACGTTTGTGCGCTCTTTGAATCTTACAGAAAACCATCGACCTGTCTGGCCCACATAGAAATTTTTATATTCATCAGATTTGATTTTATAACTCCTGGATTGTGCAAATTATATTTTTTATTGCTGAAACTTCCTGGCATATTAAAACTGTGTGCCGGACCGAGACTCGAACTCGGGACCTTTGCCTTTCACGGGCAAGTGCTCTGCCAACTGAGCTACCCAAGCACGACACGCCCCGTCCTCCAGCTTTACTTCTGCCAGTATCTCGTCTTCTACCTTCCAAATTTTAGAGAAGCTCTCCTGCGTACCTTGCAGAACTAGCATTCCTGAAAAAAGGATATTTATTATTGTTGTTGTGTGATTATTGTCACTTCTTTGTTGTTCGTATTGTACCCGGTTCATACATTAGTTTTACGAAAATTATCGGCTGCTCTGCCTTATATGGCACTATTGTAAGGTAAAGCAATGTATTTCGTTTTTTTTTGTTTCTGCTTCTCTTGTTAATATTATTTCTCGATCCATATTGTAGCTTTTGTTATGTAATTGGGTAGTATTACTTTGTCTACAGTATCAGTATTGTAGCTGTTATTTGTTGCTATGTGTTTCAGTATACACAACTCTGAACATTTCATTCTGTTCTAATGGGAGGTTAATGTTTCTGTTGGCTATGGAGTGAAAAAAGGGCTTCCTTATGATTGCTGGATGGTACAAACTGTTGTGGATCATACTGTCAGTGCAGGTTGGTTTCCGAAATGTTCCGATTCTGTGAGCGCGATTGGCGTTCTGTATCATCCAGTCTAAAGAATTAATGGACTGTCGTTTTTCCAGTTTCATAGCAAAAACGATTTTTGGATTTACAATGTTAAATTGTCCTTATTGCGTTGTACTATGTTTTGTAGATGTTACGGCTTATTGCCGAAACAGCAATCGTTAAGATAGAATTCTAACAGCTGAAAGCAAGATGACAACTTAAAAAAAAAAAAAAATTATAGAAGCTCTGTACCAATATTACAGGAAGGTAAAAGGAAAATAATACAATGAAGATAATATTTCAAGAAAAAATTCGTACACAACTTCCAGTAGCAAAGAGTAACGGATCTCTGGCTAGAGAGGTTCACGATCGCTGCACAAATTGACATTACATTCTGAAAGTCGGCCTCCAGGCGGCAACAACAGTCTGTTGACACTGAACAGAAACGCTTACACGGGAAAAGTAACCGCCGATGCAGCAAATGATGTAACTGTGCCGTAGGCGAATAACCGGCATGTGTGTTTTACAAACAGCAGGCTGTACCAATCGCTCGAGGAGCGAAGTCGTAACGAATTTTTGTTGTGTTTAACTCTGACTTGGCTGGAACGATTAGCAGGCCGTCCCAATGATGCCACTTCCACTGAGAAAGTCAGTTTTAAAAATGCAATGCACTGAATGAGACCTAGTGAATAATACGTCGTTGAAGTAGAAAAACAGGGCACACTCTTCTGTCCCAAAATGAGACAAATGGTTTCCCATTGTAGTCTGTTAATGTCATGGAATCGAACTGACGGCAGTTTTTAGAATGGGCCCTCGCTATTTATAGGTAGATGTGAAATATGGGAACAACAAATAATCATAAGCTGAGAGGGCTATTGTAAAACTGTTCTTTCAGCCAAATATCGCAATAGGCTGAGTGTGTGGCACGGGGGAGGGGGGTTACCAACTGGAGTCTAGATCCGGTAGTCAAAAGTTAAAATACTGTGTGTGTGAATAGCAAATAACAAAAGAGCGATATCTTACTGTAATATGTGTGAAAGTCAATGTATCGCAAAGAAACCTACCGTGTTTATCAACTCGGTAAGACAGTCATTACTCTGAGATGAAGAGGTTAACACAGGAGAGGTATTCGTGGCGGGCCGCATCAAACCAGTCAGAAGACTGATGACAAAAAAAAGACTGTCATGCTTTTTTAACCACCACGACACAGCAAGTAATTTAAGTAATGTCACCTCGACAGTGCGATATAAATAGTTTCCACATCAAAATAATACGTAACTGAAATAAGTTCTGAAGTCAGTCTCCCCTTCATATATATTTCAGCAGCATTCCTTAACGGAGGTTGTCATTTGAGTCAATATTAGATTTGTCGATCCTACTTATCTGGTCAATGAACCCTCTGCCAGACACTTAAGGGTAATTTTCAGAGTATCCGTGTAGATTTAGATTCTACGATGTCACACTGGCACACAGTGGAAACTGGACGCTTTAAAAAGAAGTATTACCTTGGATGTAACCGGAGTTAACTCCTGGTGCGGCGACCGCGTCATCCCAAAATCGCCATTCCTGTTACTATGGATTTTACAACAATTATTTTTTATCGGCTACTCTGTTGTGACGTCTGCTAAGAATTTCCCTGCCGGTTTTGAATACGTCGTCGGTACTGAAAAAAATACTATATAAGGAAAAACATTCTTATCTGTTTTCAGTCAACGTTGATCTCTGAAACTGGTAACGAGCTACGGACATGTTATTTAATTGCTTAGCTTTGTATTATTATCAAGATAAAAGCGCTATTTGTTGGAGACCTTCGTATGTACCAATAATGCAGAACCGCTACAGTAATAGTCACCAGTCGCACGATCAAATGTACTCTCAATCAACTCGACGCAGCGAGAGGCACTGGATATGGTGTGAGATACGGGGAGTGGGGATGGAAAGTGAGGTAGTGAACTGGTCATTAGTGGAACAACTGACTGACTGTATTACTCGATTTGAGCGGACCTACCATTAGATTAAATATAGGTTATTTCGTAAAGAATGACCTGATATCTAAACTCCATATTTATTGGTAAAAACATACTACAAACATTGGATAAATTTCAAGATACTAACAAAATCAAGTTTTAGCTATGCTATTACAAATCATTAGCCAGAACTTTATGACCACCTATGTAACAGCCGGTATGTCCACATACGGCACGGGTAACAGCGGCGACGCGTAGTGGCATGAAAGTAAGGAGGCCTTGATAGGTTGCTGGAGCGAGCTGGCACCACATCTGCACCCACAAGTCACCTAACTCCCGTAAATTATGGGAAGGAGGATGATGAGCTCTGACGCCACATTCAAGCACATCCCAGATGTGTCCCAGATGTGATCGGCTCAGATCTGTCGAGCGGAGGGGGGTGGGGGCAGTGGGGCAGCACATCAATTGGAGCTCGTCAATGTGTACCTCACACTCTAGCCTTGTGATATGGAGCATAATCTTGATCAAAAACGCCACTGCCGTCGTTATGAAGGGGGCATACATGGTCTGCAGCCAGCATACGATACTCCTCGTCCGTCATGGTGCCTTGCGTGAGCTCCACTGGACCCATGAAAATGCCGACGTGAATTCCTAAGGGACCAAACTGCTGATGTCATCTGTCCCTAGACTTACAGACTACTTGAACTAACTTATGCAAAGAACAACACAGACACCCATGCCCGAGGGAGGACTCGAACCTCCGGCGGGAGGCGCCGCGCAGTCGGTGATATGTCTAACCGCACGGCCACTCCGCGCGGCGGCGTCAATGTTCCCGGAGCATAATGGAGCTGCCGCCAGCTTGTCACAGTCCCGCAGAACAGATGTCTAGAAGTTATTCTCCTGGAAGACGACGGATTCGCGCCCTCCCATCGGCGTGATGAAGGAGGTCTCAGGATTCATCACATCATGCAACGCTGACCACTGCGCTGACGTCCAGCGCCAATTATCAAGTGCCCATTTCAGTCGTAGCTGCCGATGTGGTAATCTTGTAGTGTTAACGTTGGCACTCGTACGGATCATCGTCGGTTGCGGAGGCCCATCGTTAGGAGTGTTCGGTGCGCTGTGTGTTCAGACACATTTGTACTCTGCCTAGCATTAAAGTCTGATGGTAGTTTCGCCAGAGTGCGCTGCCTGTCCTGTTTTCCCAATCAGTCCAGCTACGACGTCCTACATCTATAACGAACGGTGGCCGCCCAACCCCTACACATCAGGACGTGGTTTCACCTTACTTTCACCACATTTTGAAGACACCAGTGCCCTCTAAGAACACCCGACAAGTCGAGAAGTTTCCAAAATACTCCTGCCGAGCCTCCAGGCTATCACAATCTGCCATCGGTCAAACTATCATAGATCGTGCGCCTCCCTGTTCTACACACGGACAGCACGCTCACTGATACTATATGCACTGTGTGGCTGGCTGACTAGCAGTCATTCTTCGTCAGGTGACGCTGCTATCGCCAGGACGGGATTATATCTATAGTAGATCGATGGTCATAATGTACTGGCTAGTCAATGTACTGTTTGTGTCCAGCAGCAGCAGCACGAACAACATCTAGACGATAGATAAATTTGTCAAACTTTACACACGTATCTGATTTTAGAGAAGTTATGGCGGCTGTTATTGTTTTCTTGACTACTACTATGTCACGAGGGAAATGGGGAGATGAACACACTTTCCTTCACATATCGCCGTAAGAAAAAATCCATAGGGTCATCTCTGGCGATCTTGGACGCCACGAATGCAGGGCAGTGCACCCTATCCAGCGTTGACGCAGCGTGTTACTGAGAAACTGACGTACGTTGTCGTGTCAGTTTGGTGGAGCTCCATCCTGTTGGAAAATACAGTCACTGGAGTCCTCCTGACATTATGGTAAAAGCCAATACTGCAGCATTTGAAGGCAGCTCATTCTGTTCACTGCGTTTTCCTCAAAAAAGGAAGGGCCGTACACTTTTCACGAGAAATGGCACAAAAAGCGTTCACCTTAGGTGAGTCTCTTTGTACTCAGTAATGTCATGTGGGTTCTGGATTCTCCAAATGCGCATGTTACCGCTAACATGAAATGTTGCCTCCCCACGGAGAATTAACCGCGGTAACAATGTGAAAAATGTCGTTCATGGTTCTGCTGGTGGGCACACACAAGATTTGTAATAGACAGATATCCAGCGATCGCAGGCCCTGCAGACCACGCGCGCTGCTTCCACAAACTGCCTCCATTCCTTCCTGTTTTGGGCCCGGTTCCTCCAGGTGTCTTCAATTCCCAGGGCTGCTAGGTCCTTCGCCAGGTCGTCCATCCAGCGCTGCCTTGGTCGTCCAATGGGCCGTTTGGTGTTTGCTTTCCTCTCTAGTGCCATCTTCGCCTGTCTTCCATCTGCTATTTGTAATAGCATAGCTAAAATTTAAAGATTTTGTAAGCATTTTGCAATCCATCCCACGTTTGTAGCATGTTATAATAAATATGGGGGTTTTGAAATCAGGTCGTTCTGTTGGAAAAAAACCCTGTATTGTCGCAGCAGGTTTGGAAAGATTCCTGACAAAGTGAAGGTAACATTCTTCTTCTCAACTATCACAACCGTCAGCTCTCTCTTTGTCCCGGTGGGTACCCTCTTGTCTGCTTATAAAGCACTTGTTTGACAGTCATGTCGAAGCTGCGTGGCACTAATAAAACTTAAATCAGGATGGTGGAATATAAAATCTGGAGTCCCACAGGGTACGGTACAAGACACATTCCTCCTCTTAATAAACGCGTATCGTCCTACGAATGACTAAGTGACTGTCACTGTTTTTTATGTTAACTTGGACTTAAACTCAGTCATACAATAGCTATTTCAGAAAATGGCTGAGAAGTCCTGCAGCTGGTACAGACAGGAGGGGGAAGGTCCTTATTTCACAAAGAAACAGTGTGCAGAATGAGATTTTCACTCTGCAGCGGAGTGTGCGCTGATATGAAACTTCCTGGCAGATTAAACCTGTGTGCCCGACCGAGACTTGAACTCGGGACCTTTGCCTTTGGCGGGCAAGTGCTCTACCACCTGAGCTACCGAAGCACGACTCACGCCCGTTCCTCACAGCTTTAATTCTGCCAGTATCTCGTCTCCTACCTTTCAAACTTTACAGAAGCTCTCCTGCGAATCTTGCAGAACTAGCACTCCTGAAAGAAAGGATACTGTGGAGACATGGCTTAGCCACAGCCTAGGGGATGTTTCCAGAATGAGATTTTCATTTTGCAGCTACAGAGTGAAAATCTCATTCTGGAAACATCCCCTAGGCTGTGGCTAAGCCATGTCTCCACAGTATCCTTTCTTTCAGGAGTGCTAGTTCTGCAAGGTTCGCAGGAGAGCTTCTGTAAAGTTTGAAAGGTAGGAGACGAGATACTGGCAGAATTAAAGCTGTGAGGAACGGGCGTGAGTCGTGCTTCGGTAGCTCAGGTGGTAGAGCACTTGCCCGCCAAAGGCAAAGGTCCCGAGGTCGAGTCTCGGTCGGGCACACAGTTTTAATCTGCCAGGAAGTTTCGAACAGTGTGCAGTTTGGAACAAACACGACCTGATGCCAGAAATAGATAATTTCATACACTAAATGAAACACGACATTAAAAATTAGTTGTTCTCCAGCTCATTAAGTTGCAATGATAGGTAATAATTTCGTGTGATTCAATGGCGGGGCGCAAGTCTTTCTATTGGAAGCCTCTTCGGCGGCTTTAGTGTCCCAAACGTACCCCAGTTTAACGTAGAATCCGGACTGTGTGTTGTTTTGGCGGCTCCTAACAACTAAACGAAAAGCTCAAACCAGCACATATTGCACGTACAGGTATCTCTGTGCCGACTTCAAAAGCATTGAATCAGCTTACCTTGCAGACGTGCACTATCTGATTTCTAATTTAATTATTGTCTAGGGCAATGCATGAAAACAAAATGGAGTATTTATCTAGGAGAAGCTTGTATAATAATAATAATAATAATAATAATAATAATAAATCAGTGTATAGAGCAGATAACAGAGCATCACGTAGAGTCCTCTTGAAAGCTTTTTGAAATCTTACACTCACATTCACTCCTTAATTGAGATTTTACCTAATAAAAAAGTGTCTCAGGTTAACCGTGATTTAGACAGCCAGAATTCATGTCAGAAAAACTATTTGCCCTGTAGACTTTACCCCTAGTCTACGCTTTGGGAGAGGCGTTATTTACCCTGGTGCAAAAGTCAACACCAAGTTACCATCTACCATAAAGCAAGAATTTGTGAATCCTAACGAATCTGAAAAAAAAACTAAATGTTTTTAAACTCCCAGATCATTTTTTAAAAAATGACAATTATTAGTAATCACAGTGAGCAAGAATATCTTCTTTACACTTAAGTGGCTTATTCTTTGCTCAGTATGAACGTGTTTATGAATGATTGAATGAATGAATGAAGTAATTAATAACTGAAATGTGATGTGTGGAAAAAGCATCCGATTTTGGTGAGTTGATTTCTAAACAGGGCATGGCATGATGGATAATGTTCTAAGCAAAAGTAATTATACACTGCCAGATCCCCACTTTTTTGCCTGGAGCAAAATGTGCCACGAGCGTATTTGTGATTTTGTCGACTGTTTTCCGCTATTCGCTATACGAGTGTGTAATGGAGTGTAGTGGACTCGCAGAATACCATTACAGTTTATTTTTCAGCCTTTATACCCGCTAACTCGTTCATATAAATGCGTGCTCTGATATCCCCGCCAAACTCAGGAATCTCAGACGAGGAGCTCTACACGGTCGAGAATGGGAACAATCCGCGACTCCACCGTAAGCGGCCTCATTGTGGCGTACATTGGACAGTGTCTCTGGGGTCTTTAAGGGACGTGCACACGTTCCATATTTATTGCTAATACTAGTTTGTTAAACCATCAGTATACTGCAGCGACTTCACACCATCAATAGTATTTACAAAAATTAGTAGTTAACAATGCCGTTTTGCAAGATTAAGATGTCTAAAACCCATAAGAAAGCCTGTGTTGCAATAATATTAGTTACAGCTTGCCAGCAACAGAAAACAGTGAAAAAGAGGTCATGGCTCCTAGAATGGTTAGGGGAGAAAAAAAGTGTGACTGGTTACATGTTAATTTACTGACAAACCAGAACGATCGACCTGAAATATTTCATAAACTATTCTCCGATGGGTCCCGCATCGTAACACAAGTTATTAATGGTGATACGGGGTAAAACAGAAATCCAAAATACGTCGACAGGAGATTAGAAGTAAATTCTAGACATCTTGTGACAAGAAAATCATTCGACTGCTCGAATTTTAGTTCTGTAATATCAGAAAACACTATTAGTGAAATTCTGTGGAACCCTGTGAACTAGTTGTATGTGGCTGGCAAGGATATTTTCAGGCAATTACCATAAATGTTTTTTTTTGTACGTTTAGAAATAATTTGGTGAAACTGACACGATTTTCGCAGACATCTTACTGGTCATTGCAGATACGTGAACTATTTTTCGTAGTGGAAGGGTTTTTCAAACTATGTAATTTACCAACATATAGTCTATTTTCAAATTAATAAAGTAAGCAGCGTAAGATAACCGTCTGTTGACCATACTAAAATAGTATATTCAATGATTACCCTGACATACATATATTAAATTTGTTTTGTGTTAAGAGTACTTGAAAAACTAAATCTGCACAAAGCCGAATTGAAAACAAACAGTGCACACTAACACCATGTGGCTGGTTTACGGAGCTCTGTCAACAGTTGAATCGAGAATATTATCAAACCGTCAATATTTTACGTCAGGTGTGCAGTATGTATTGAGAATACTGAGAGTATTTTGAAGACCATCAATACTTCTCATCAATATTTCTAGTATTGATAACGGTTCAGTACTACCCGACCACGATATTTTTGCACTTTGCCTCCCTTAGCTCAAATGGCTCTAAGCACTATGGGACTTAACACCTGAGGTCATCAGTCCCCTAGAACTTAGAACTACTTAAACCTAACTAACCTAAGGACATCACACACATCCATGCCCGACGCAGGATTCGAACCTGCGACCGTAGCAGTCGCGCGGTTCCAGACTGTAGCGCCTAGAACCGCACGGCCACTCCGGCCGGCAAAACGCATTGCATTATGAATGTTTTCAAGACGTTTGTGCATATACTGCGAGTATCAAGTGGTCAGGCGTGTCCTCGTGAACTATCACGGTAAACCGACAGGAGCGCCCTCACTCCCAGGTGCAATTATATTGTGGTCGACTAACCACCCTCAGACGGTCAATATATTATAGGTTTCGTAATATTACTGAACGTACGAGGCCCCGTTCAGCTTTCCTGGACCGGTCATGCGGACTCCGGGATCAATCGCTTGCAAGTTCTAGCCGGATTCTTGTTTAGTCGGCCTACCGTCTCTTGCATTCGTGTTGTTAATACTCCGTGTTCTCTTAGTTCCGTGTTTTCCCAGACTTTGGCGACGCCCCTTTGTCTGTCGGATTGGGAATTTCAGCTTGCCGGTTAAGTTGTCGCTTCGTGTTTGTTCATGGGCGCCATGCGTAGTGGTTCTCCGTGCTCATTCCGAGAGTTTTCGTGAACGCTACCGTTAACACCGACACAACCTAGTAACCAGCAGTAGACCCCTTCCTCTGTCGTTGAATTAGGTAAGGGGGCCCAAGTTGTGTGCATCAGTCCAACTGCATGGGCGCGCGAGCTCAACTGCGTGTGGAACCATTAAAAGAATCGAAGTCATGGAAATTTGCTTTTCGAGTAAGGCGTCGTCTCTAAACACAATCTTCAGGAACGCTTACAGCTTTAGAAAATAATGGATGTTGGTAGTTCCTACAAAAATAGTCATTAAGGATGTCGGGTAAGAAGAACGGTGTAATGGTAGGTGCTCTTGTTCCATATCATCAAGTAAAAACCTTGGGCGCCTTAGAAATCATCGGACAAACGTACCCCACACGTGTGAAACGTTTCCGTAATGTCAAAATAACTGCAGAACTCAGGAATTCAGTAACTTATCACATACACCATATACGCATTGACGATCACTGTTGTTAGTATCTCGTACGTGATATCAAAAATAGCTTTCGGAAAGTCTACAATGCTGTGGCACGTTGTGATCCTTGCGTCAGACAGTGGAACCACGTGTTCCCTACCTCTGCAGCAAGCGTCTCTAAAAGCAAGGCCTTACCTGTAAACCACCACCCGACAGACAAAGGGGCGTCGCCAACTTCTGGGAAAACCGTTGCCTGCGACCATTCAGCGGAAGCCAGCATTGTACCCGACAGCAGCCTGCAGAAGACCGCCCCCCAGCGGTCGCACAACGAACTAATACAAAATTTTGCGGAGACCTGGAGAACACGAGATATGGATCCAACAGGTGCTTGAAAACGTTAAAATTGGACACATGCAGTTCTTCGTGGCGCTCGTTTCATATTTATTATTTAACATACTCTTGCTTGTGGTTAGGTTCGTCTTTGGAGTGGTAGACAAGCTTACCGCGGCGATGCCTTTCCGGGACGTGACTATACCGTGTACATGCCCAGCTTCGAGCGTTTCGGATATCTATCGCCTTTCGTGGTCGTTTCGAGTTCTGACGAGACACGATATTAGATTTCGTTTTAGTTGAAGCTCCTATTTAATGGATTTTTTATTATAATTTATGTCCTATGACAATATGCTGTTTCAAATACTGAGAATCTTTATAAAGCGCGTCGGTATTTGTATGATTTGTTATAATTAAATGTACTGAACTAAATGGTACAAAATGTTGTGTTTTCACGAAGGAGTAGTGATTAGAAATATTGCATTACGAAGTGAGATACATATATGAGGTTCGGAACTTAAGTAGTGGCAACTATTTATTCACAACCGATACAAAAGAGTTACATGTCAGCACCTGTTACTGCACTTCAAAGTAGTCACCAGTGTTGTGTAGAACCCGTTGCCAGCGATGTGGAAGGCATAGTGTACCGTTAGCAGAGACTGTTCTGTGACGGCGCGAATGGAGCGGTCTACTGCCTGTCGAATCTCTGGAACAGTTCTGAAGCGAATGCCACGAAGTGGTTCCTTCATCTTCGGAATCAAATCAAAGTCACAAGGACTTAAGTAGTATTACTGTTCGTTTTTGGAGCATCGCCTGCGACCAGCTTTGCCAAAGAAGCGGCGACACTTTCTGCGCAACCCACCCATCATTTTGCACGACGATGTGCGGGCGCATTCAGCGCAAGCTGTGGCTGCTCTGTTCGGTCGATGGGACTGGGAAGTACTGTGCCATCCACCATACTCCCCGGACTTAAATCCTTGTGTCTTTGATTTGATTTCGAAGATGAAGGAACCACTTCATGGCATTCGCTTCAGAATTGTTCCAGAGATTCGACAGGCAGTAGACTGCTCCATTCGCACCATCAACAGAACAGGCTATGCTAACTGTATACTACGCCTTCCACATCGCTGGCAACGGGTTTTACACAACGCTGGTGACTACTTTGAAGGACAATAACAGGTGCAAACAAGTAACTTCTTTGTGTCGCTTATGAATAAATAGTTGCCACTCTCCTCCTCCCTTTTTTTTGCCTTCGCTTTTTTCACAGATTCTGGGACTTTCTTATTAATTTAAGGAAAGTATGTTCTGTAATATTCGATGTAATGGAAATATAAGAGAACTCTCTCTCCTATGAGTGAGTTGGTATTGTCTATAATGTAAAAAGCATGAATCACACAAATGTTAGTGAATATTCAAAGCAAGTTGATCATAGATACAAAAAAACTAAGTCCCACTGAGAATAATAAGCATAGAAAACATCGATACGTGTGAAAAATAGAAGATAACGCAGACTCAGCAGTCTACGAAGCACAATAGAAAATATACAAGCTGGTTATTTTATTAGACTTTTTTTTCAAACCAGGACAAGTACATACAAGGTGGTTCCGTGATGATGTTATAAACTTTCAGAGATGGTGGTGAACGGCACAGGTATCAATCTGAGGTAAGGGACAGTCGTCATTCAAAGCCCAAGTTGAAAGGCTTAAGCTAAAATCCTTCTGATATCTCTGACAGTTTACCTTTTCTACTGCAAGCTCTTTTGAGGCGCGGTAGCATGGACCAAAACGAGGAAAAATGTCAGGTAACAAGGGCTCTAAAGTGCATATATTAAGAGTTACGAGTACTTTATCAGTAGAGGAAATGTTTCACAGTAGCAGAGATAAACAAGTGCTCGCACTTCTTAAAGTGTATACATTAGAGCGCATGCCTACTGGACTTTTCTTCTTTGTGTGAGACATGCTACCTCCTCCCGAAATATGGACGAACCTGCCGTAGAAGAGGTCCACTGTCAGAGTTACATGCATGATTTTCGCTTGTAACTTTCATCTCGGACGTTTAAGAAACACGGTTCCTTACCTCAAATTGATCCATCATCGCAAGAAGTTTACATCATTACGCAATTAATCTGCATTCTCGAATGAAATTTTCACTCTGCAGCGGAGTGTGCGCTGATATGAAACTTCCTGGCAGATTAAAACTGTGTGCCCGACCGAGACTCGACCTCGGGACCTTTGCCTTTCGCGGGCAAGTGCTCTACCATCTGAGCTACCGAAGCACGACTCACGCCCGGTACTCACAGCTTTACTTCTGCCAGTATCTCGTCTCCTACCTTCCAAACTTTACAGAAGCTCTCCTGCGAACCTTGCAGAACTAGCACTCCTGAAAGAAAGGATATTGCGGAGACATGGCTTAGTTCGAGTCTCGGTCGGGAACACAGTTTTAATCTGTCAGGAAGTTTCAATCTGCATTCTCGTTGTTTCATTTACTTTCAAGTGAAAAAAAAAATTCTCGCAATGAACTACCATTTTTCGCAAGAATGAGAAGATACTTCACACAACCAGCGCACTTTTACCGCTGGGGGAGCTTATTGTTAACACAGATATGTGAATAGCGCTTCGCAGACTCTCACTTTCAAAGGAACAAAAAGCAGCAATAGTTTCCAAAATTGCGGTGTATGCAACAGTTGAAGATATGTGTTGCTGCTTTAATTCTTGTGCGAGAATGGCTACCAGAGTCACGTTTATTTGCATTTACAAGCTTTCTGCGGTTTCAGACGAGTGTTATGGTAATTGTACATTTATTATTCTGATAAACAAATCACGTATAATTTTGTAAACGTAACTAGACGACTTTGTTATTTACGTGGTCCTCAAATGACTAGGAAGATTAATTAAAACGAAGTCAATAAATAGACCAAATCTAAAAAGATGAGGAACAATATGACATACCCTCTGGTGTGCAACCTATAACTAGGTTTCCATTTATTAATATTAACGAGGCAAGCACAATGACTGTGCATATGAGGACCATTTCTGGAATGAACAGAACTTGGTTAGCCACACATTAATTCCATGCTATATACGAGGGCTATTCCGAAAGTAAGGTCCGATCGGTCACGAAATGGAAACGACTATGAAAATCCGATAAAGCTTTGCACAGATGTGTTGGTTAGTGTCTCTAGTATAACCCCAGTTAGCATCACGTCGCTCTTCTCATTTCTGAGCTCGCAGTGAGTGCGTAAAGATGTCTAGAAAATAGTGTCTGCCGCCAAGTACGAGGGCCTGGTGAGAAATTTCCCCTGAAGCTATGCAGCTAACATTACATAACTGTCGTGCTGTTTCGTCTTCAAGACAATTCTCAGCCGCATTCTGCAGGGGGCAATGAAGATGCTCCTGCATCGTTTTCAAATGGAAATGTGAGATTACCCACAATACAGCCCGTAATTGTCTCCCTCTGAGTTTCAGCTCAGGTCACATGAACCGCTGGTTATGAAGACAACATTTCGGCACAAGACAACGAGCCGTAGGCCAGCCTAGAGAATTGGCGGAGAGCACTGGCGGCTGCCTTCTATAGCGAGGGTATGGGAAAGTTGGTACAACGCTACGATACACGTCTAAGTCGGGTCGGCGACTATGGAGATAAGTAGCTGCAAGGTGTATCTAACTGTTGCAAATAAAACATTTTTGATTTTTACCGTGGTTTCCATTTCGCGACCTATCGGACCTTACTTTCGGAATAGCCCTCGTAAATAATTACAAATTCAAAACAGCAATGAGTTATATTACTTCTAAGAAGCATTAAGTCGCGACATCAAGTGTAACAGACAAACAATTTCGGATAATTAATTTGAGTAGATATGCCATAAAAAATTTTATTTGTGGTGTAATAAAGTTTCGAACCCGACAGTTACACTAAAATAGTGTCCACCACCACAAAACGACTACCAGTACAGCACTCTACAGTTCCAAAGCGGTAGCGTATTTTAAGACACCCAGTTGCTTCGTGACAGGGAGACTAATGCAGGCGATTGTCTCAGACTTAAAATAGCGTTGTCATCCTCCTACACAGGCCGGACGGGGTAATTTCGCCGTACGGCTGTGATACCATAATGGCTCAAACGACCGCCTGACGACGACGAGGTTACACAACATGGCGCAGATTGCAGGCGCACCTCCCCCGTTAAGACTGCGCTGTTAAGACAGGTCGAGCAGTGGCAGATATCTGAAACTCATAAGGCACCGCGACACTAGTAAAGCATCTCTACAGGTGGCAGTGCTACGAGCAGCGGGGCGCCTCGAAATACTTCTCCCCAGTGATCTTAGAACATTATTATTATTATTACTACTATTTCTTTACTTTCTCAGACGTTAAGTCTGGTTAAGAATGGAAAGTGACGCGGACCTTGATCAAGCGTCACTTCCTATTAACTGTACGGTATGTGTTATATTGCATTTAGGAACTTTCGGGTAATTGAACATGTATCATTAATTACGGATTTCTGTGGTTGTTTATATATGTTTGGATGTAGCTGTATTGCATTGATGTACTGGTGGATATTGTGTGGTATGACTCCTGTAGTTGATAGTATAATTGGTATGATGTCAACTTTATCCTGATGCCACATGTCTTTGACTTCCTCAGCCAGTTGGATGTATTTTTCAATTTTTTCTCCTGTTTTCTTTTGTATATTTGTTGTATTGGGTATGGATATTTCGATTAGTTGTGTTAATTTCTTCTTTTTATTGGTGAGTATGATGTCAGGTTTGTTATGTGGCGTTGTTTTCTATGTTATAATGGTTCTGTTCCAGTATAATTTGTATTCATCACTCTCCAGTACATTTTGTGGTGCATACTTGTATGTAGGAACTTGTTGTTTTAAAAGTTTATGTTGTAAGGCAAGCTGTTGATGTATTATTTTTGCGACATTGTCATGTCTTCTGGGGTATTGTGTATTTGCTAGTATTGTACATCCGCTTGTGATGTGATCTACCGTTTCTATTTGTTGTTTACAAAGTCTGCATTTATCTGTTGTGGTATTGGGATCTTTAATAATATGCTTGCTGTAATACCTGGTGTTTATTGTTTGATCCTGTATTGCAATCATGAATCCTTCTGTCTCACTGTATATATTGCCTTTTCTTAGCCATGTGTTGGATGCGTCTTGATCGATGTGTGGCTGTATTAGATGATACGGGTGCTTGCCATGTAGTGTTTTCTTTTTCCAATTTACTTTCTTCGTATCTGTTGATGTTATGTGATCTAAAGGGTTGTAGAAGTGGTTATGAAATTGCAGTGGTGTAGCCGATGTATTTATATGAGTGATTGCTTTGTGTATTTTGCTAGTTTCTGCTCGTTCTATAAAGAATTTTCTTAAATTGTGTACCTGTCCATAATGTAGGTTTTTTATGTCGATAAATCCCCTTCCTCCTTCCTTTCTGCTTAATGTGAATCTTTCTGTTGCTGAATGTATGTGATGTATTCTATATTTATGGCATTGTGATCGTGTAAGTGTATTGAGTGCTTCTAGGTCTGTGTTACTCCATTTCACTACTCCAAATGAGTAGGTCAATATTGGTATGGCATAAGTATTTATAGCTTTTGTCTTGTTTCTTGCTGTCAATTCTGTTTTCAGTATTTTTGTTAGTCTTTGTCTATATTTTTCTTTTAGTTCTTCTTTAATATTTGTATTATCTATTCCTATTTTTTGTCTGTATCCTAGATATTTATAGGCATCCGTTTTATTATTATTATTATTATTATTATTATTATTAGTTTTTCGGACAACGTTAAGCGGACAGCTACACGACTATACTCTTAATTAACATGCTCAACGTACCGACCACATCAACTACGCACTTTGAGCTAATGTTAGGCAGATACAAACGATCTCGGTCGTATCACTTTTCACTTCAGTACCGTAACTCTCAAAAGCCTTAGCGAAGGGAGGCATCACCTCTGGGGACACCACAAAAAAATGGCTCTGAGCACTATGGGACTTAACTGCTGTGGTCATCAGTGCCCTAGAACTTAGAACTACTTAAACCTAACTAACCTAAGGACATCACACTCATCCATGCCCGAGGCAGGATTCGAATCTGCGACGTAGCGGTCGTGCGGTTCCAGACTGTAGCGCCTAGAACCGCTCGGCCACTCCGGTCGGCGGGACACCACAGCGACTGACTGGAATTAATGCACTGGTAAAACCACCACAGGACGTGTATTATTTGACTTTTAGCTACGTTCGTTCATAAGACGCGAGTATATTGCACTGACGCCAATACGTTAAAGGTTTAAAGGTCCGGTAGGCAATAATGTCAACCTTCAAGACGCTACCATCAGGGCAATGAATATCGGAAGATGCTCGCATCCGAGCTAGCTGCAAACCATATTACGGGATAATTGGAGGTTTTATTGGTACATCAACCCCTTGATGCCGAGTGTCACGAAATCGCAATCATACCAATGCAGTGCTAATAACTGGAAGGTTAACTGTTTCTGAATGCCAGTGCAGGTAGATGCTGATTCTTCATGAAGTTACCAAAGCTTCTGACAAGTGCTGCAGTCTCCTGATTGTTTGGTTTCTGATTTGTATCTTCCATCTAGAAATTTATTGAAACATTAAGGGGTTAATAAAAGTATTTCTTCACTCTGGGTGCATATTAAAATTTAGTTTTTCGAAATGCTTTTTCTCACAAATTACTGAATTACATGATTATTTCGACAGAGTGCTTTAATTTTTGACTGTCGTGCAGTCCTTTTAAAAAATTAAATTTAGAGGTCAGAAATGAGTACGATTAATCAGATAAGAATTAAAATCTACATTACAAGCAGAAGAAATTCGCATATTGTCCCGCGTTGGACACGTGAACCATTTAAGATATTCTGTTTAACTTTACGAATATAACTGTTTGGCATGGCTGCACGTAGAGTAGATATGCAATTGACGATATATAATGAGTGAAAATTTTTATCTGTGGTTATATATATAAACTATAGGATATCCCATTCATTGACCTGTGGTTGGTGCACAGAGAGCGGGTGTAGCATTTGGGTTACATCATGTAGATAAGGTAGCGTTATCCGAGGGGTACGAGAAAAGACGGGAGGGAGTGGGAGGGAGAAGCACAATATCGGTTCCCAACAGGTGACCAGCCTTCTATAATAACTTCGTTGTCAATAGTGCGTTAAACCATAAGCTTTTTTTCCAATTGGCTAAATGTAAGCCCGAATTACATCTCAACGAAGTACTCGTCGCTGTCCGCTAAATGAGTACAAAAGGGCGATCTAACTGTGTAACAAGTTTCCCCTCATACTGTAACGATAGGCATGCGCCGTTCATGGCGAGTGCCACCCTTAAATAGCGTCTCCTGTAAATACGCACTCAGTGAGTTCGATAAATTATCCTCACTTTGCCTTGCCTCACTTAGTCGTTGCAGAATGCCACCGCTTCCCGTGCGCCCTTCTAATGTACCCACATTTGGTCTCAGTAACGAATGCCGGCCAGTAAAAAACGTTACGGAGGAAGACTGTAATACATACTCGTTTCTGAAGTTTGTTTTACGTTAACACACAGGACTGGAAGACGATGGGAGCACGCAGTGTCACAATGCATCATTAATGAAGCCCCGCATCGTTCAGGCGAGCACAGTAACAACACGTTCACCAGTATGTGCTACAGGCACTTTACGTAATTTCGGTGTCAACTTGAGACGATCCGACTGCTTCGCAAACGAATAAAATTTCCAAGCTATCAAAATGTCGGGTTGGAGCCAGACAACACTTGGTACTTTCGTTAATGAACACTGGCGGAAATGGTGTTACACCATGAATAGTTTGATCGAACACTAGTAAACATATTCCAGTCTTTCCACATCTACTGATTAAAATTTCATCATTATGTGAGCTTATTTTCAATACAGAAAAACACCACCTCATTCTTACAGATGAAAAATGACGGCTATTGCGTGTGTCTAACGTTACTGAAACTTTTCAGATGGATATCAACACAGCATGCCCAGAGCACGTGTACGTGCAGTTTACAATTGTGTAGAGCAGGGCTTCCCAACCGTTTCAGCTGGCGGACCCCTTCTACAGTCAAGAATCCATGGCGGACCCCTAGACAGTGAAGAGCACAGTAACTTTAAATTTCAGAGCGAAACCCATGGGAACTGAAAGCTTCTCAATGCAAGAGCCATGTTTCCAATGACCCCTCCCCCCCCCCCTCCCCGAAGTATCAACAGTCTTTTGGAGCTTCTTGTCATATTGTTCTTCCTTTTGTTGTCCTCCCTCCCCATTCATTTCAACTGGAAACTTCCCTTGTTGTGAAGGCGATAGAGAAACCGCCCCCTTCTTCAATGATCCTGACTTCAGCCACGGATCCATGTTAGAAGTAATAAACTGGTCAATATTCGACTTATGAAATAGGTAGTGCACTGACAAAGCAAGTTTAACATTTAACGATGCCTGGGGCCTCATACGTGCCAGCGAGCTCTGTGATAGGTCGACAAAGCTCGCTCCGCGCATGCGTGAAAGGTTTCAGCGCATCTACCGCCGTGAGCCGGCGCACGAACGACCCCCGTATTGTTGCGAAACAGTCGATCAGAGAAGCCGCACTCTCTGACACTAAACTGTGTATGCGTTCTCACTTAGGAACCGCAAAGGCTGCTTGGGAATACGAACTGAAGTAAAAGTGCACATTTTTTTCACACGAAAAAAAAATAGTGATGAAATTGATTTTCACATTTTTATTCAATAATTTTACTCATTATTTTACATGATTTGGTAAAAGGTGGCTGCGGACCCCCTAGAAAGAGCCGGCGGACCCCTAAGGGGTCCGCGGACCCCACGTTGGGAAGCCCTGGTATAGAGAACTCCGAGACATCCCGATCATTGGGATGATGGACGGGGTAGCGTCATACTGACAGATCACAACAGACCGTTAGTTGTAGCGATATTACTGCAGAACGAGAGATGGCGATATGGACTGAGGATGACAGTATGGCAAGAAAAATAGGCGTAGATCCTTCCAGAAAGATCACACTACGAGAAAATCTTAGGATTATGCGAATAAGTAACGAATATATGGTTGACGACAGCTGAAATCTGAGCAGAAGTTACAGATCGACGTTCACCACGAACCGCCAGGATTACTAGCTTGTTGGTGAACTAATTGCTATGCGTTGTTTATTGCCGACTCCATATTACAGACAACAGAGGGCGTGTTGTAAAATCAGAGTCAACTTGGACATTACGTGGCATTTTATGGGGTTCAGCAACACAGCATTGTGTCGATTTTGTTTTTGACGATAAGATCGACACCAAAGTGTCCGTAGACAAGTCTGTTCCTAGGCTCATGCTGTGGGGAACTAGGAGATAAGACAACATGTGTTTGATAATAGTTGAATAGAGATCGAACACTCGTCAGTACATAGGAAGAATCGTAAACTTTGTTGACGTATGTCTAGGGTGCCGAATGGCATATTCCAGCAGGAAGATACAATAACCCAACTGCAATTCACACACAAATGCCTTGAGGACTGAACGATCCCTTGACGGTTCTGCCCTGTCCCAAAATGTCACCCATGAGGTATGTCTGAGATGTGATGCAAAGACGTACATTTTCATACCAAGCAGAGCGGAGGTTACACGACCTGTAGCCAACAAACCTCACGAAATGACAGTATACATTTCAGGCATGGCAAGAAAATCCTCAAGATTACATTCGTAGGTTGTTTGCTTGCATGCCATAACGAAGACGAAAATTCATACGTGCACCTGTTGGTCACAACTTATAATGATTACGGCTATAAGGCTTTGTCTTACAACGGACCAGGGTTTCACACATACTGCACTTTTTTTACATTATAGTTATCTAGGAAATAGCAATTGTAATATGACAAATCGTACTAAAATGATTGAAATGTCTATGGACAATGTGAGTAAATTATACTGACTATAAACTGATAAAGTTAAACTGGCAGTACTACTCCTCCTCCATTACCACTACTGCAACTGCTGCTGCTGGTGGTGGTGGTGGTGGTGGTGGTGGTGGTTTCTCCTACTGAATAGAGCTTCGAGGAAGTGGGTGAACGATGGAGTGGGGCAGAAAGAATTTTTCTCTTAGTGGAACGAGTGTTTCTGCCCTATTGTTCACACAAGAGAGTTAAGGTCGAGGAGTGAGATGAGGGAGGATAACGTTGGTAAAACAGTAGAGAAAATAGGGGGTATGGAAATCCCTGCGCTTCTTTGCACGCAGCCACGGTAGCTGTGCATATGATGGTGAAGTATGATGAAAAAAGAACATCACAGATGTAACGAAACAGACTTTCAAAACCAATTCCAGGCGCCATGAGCTTTCCTGAGAAAGACCTTGTATAACACGGCTGTAATCAACAAGTAATTGGAAGTATAAATGTTTGTACAAATTTCTTTTTCAGGTTAAGAGGGAAGAGCTTTTTGTATTTTTGTACTGCATGGAGATATACTGATGCCTTCTTGCACATTGCAGTTACATGTTCAGTCCAGTTTAGATTTTCTTCTTCTATTACTCCTAGACTCTTTGCTAGGAGAGTGATGGTACGGATTGCCCATATTTCGGGCTAATGAGCGTAGAATGACCAACCGGTATCACTTGGATAGTGAAGCATTTTCCATTTTAGTAACAGGATTAAACAATTTAGTTAAATTGCAAAACAAGCTGTCTTGGAAGTTTAATAAAATAGCCTTACGAAGTCCCGTATGCAGCTAATTATGATGTCTGGTGTGAGGCGCTCAACTGCGCGGCCATCAGCGCCCGTACAAATTCCCAATCTGTACACAGTCCAATCCAGCCACTTTCACGAATGATGACGGAATTATGAGGACAACACAAACACCCAGAGCCCGGCAGAGAAAATCCCCATCCGGCCGGGAATCGAACTCGGGACCTCGTGATCCAGAGGTAGCAACTGTAGTCACTACATCACGAGCTGCGGACGCATTAAGCTGAAGAATGGTTCAAATGGCTCTGAGCACTATGCGACTTAACTTCTGAGGTCATCAGTCGCCTGCAACTTAGAACTAATTAAACCTAACTAACCTAAGGACATCACACACATCCATGCCCGAGGCAGGATTCGAACCTGCGACCGTAGCGGTCGCTCGGTTCCAGACTGTAGCGCCTAGAACCGCACGGCCACTCCGGCCGGCGCAGCTGACGACAATGCGTTGTCAAAGGAATCGTTCGGTTACACCCTGATTCCTTGAATTTCTAACGATCGCCTTACAATCACATTATCAATCAAAGTGCCAACCGCGTGTTCATATGTTGGGTGGTTCCATACTGTACCTACTGTCATCCACTTTATCTGTATCGACCTATATTTTAAAAAGAAATTTTCTAATGTGTTTCTGGTAACATGCACTTCGAGCCAAATTTCGACAAACAACTTTTGACCATACTACTGTAACTTTACATAGCAAAAATGTATCTAATCTCAGCGCAGAACAAGTAGACGCGCAAAAACATGAGAAATGTCTAATGTTTTGACTGTTACTGCTAGTGAGAAGACTATCGTCACACTTGGAAATGCTGTAAGCATAAACACATGTAATCACAGATGCAGCGAAGTATCAAAGTGATTAGCATAAATTGAATCGCAGCTAGATTCTGTATTATCATGTTTTGAGATCAACACGTAACTTAGCATAGCGAAATCAACGAACAGCGAAGGGGACACAGAACTCTGTCTTCGCACACTTACCTCAACCATCTGTAAATCAAGCTGTTCCGTCTTTCCTCGGCAGGACTAGTCATGGTAGAGAAGCCCAGAGGAATGCCCGTCCAGCTTCTGTTGTGGAGTAACAGCAGTATCGAGCAAACAAGCTCGGCGGCACAGATAGATACGCAGGCTGCAGAGATACGATGGTGACAGCGTATCAACGGAATCGCGGTCGGGAATTCGGAGATAAGCTTTCGGCAGACTGCGTCACCCGTTTGTTCTCCGATTGTGCGTTGTTCCTACGGGAAGCCATAGTACAACAGAAACACTAAGTAAAGTGAACTGCGCCGCTTATCTGTTCCAGTAAACGCCCAGGGCCGTAAACAGGAATACAGTGCGGGCAGAAAGCGCGCACACACCTGCTCCGGGATTTACGATCAGCGCTTTGGAGCGGTGAAAAAAACCACATGCTTTTTACAGCTGTTCGTATCCCGTGTTCCCATCAACAGTCAGAAGAAAACTGGGAATAACATGGAACGTCTGTGTCACTTATACGACCGTTATAAAGTTCCTGCAATGAACGTTTTATGTGGCACAAGTATCGACGCAATAGTGGCAAATAATTAAAGAGAACACATTTTCTTCATGTAACAGTTTCAGTTGCTGGGTACAGCACTGGTAACGTAGTACACACATTCACGTCATTTCTTCTGTGGTCCGTTGACGCCGGTGACACTCATGTCACATTATTTGTAAACACTGCTGAAGTCGTACGACGTTTCACGTTTTCAGTTTGACTGCACACTAACACCACACCACGTTCGGCAGCGTTTAAAAACCCGCAGACAGCTTATCTTCTGATAAGACTGTATAAAAGATTACATGTACTACAGATCTGTCACGCCCAGTGGGTTGCGAACGAATATTATCAAGTGAAATTTACTGGGTACAATTTCAACTTGCAACTCTGCATATGGTGAAAAAACAAATGACTTTACGACTCCGCAGATAAGAATAAATACATTCGTGGTTTCAGGTGAAATAAAAAAAATACTGGCTCAATCCTATTTTTATGTAACTTTACGTGACATTCACCTCTGACAATTAGCTGACATTTGCATGAAAAAAATTGGGATCTATTATGAACTGTATTCGACGTTGACCTACAGGTCCGTATACGTTGTTTGAGCGAGTTTTCTAGTAGGAAGAAAAGCAAAAGTTTGCTAATGGACTATTGCAGTCAAACCAGCATTCGGGTCAATGATTGGTCTACTTACTTTATGAAACTAAGATTGCAATTCCTCGCTAACAATGTAATATTAGTTGACGTTCATTTCATTCTGCGACAACAAACTGAGGAGGGTAGGCGCCCCAGAGAATATGCTGTAATTATCATCGGCCTTAACGAACACGCTGAAACGCTCCACGCGTGAAGTCAATTTCACGCATGTCAAATACACTAGTTCTGTAATTTGCCATTAACGTACATAGAGAGCATAAACATTTTTAAATCATATGAAAGCTACGGGTTAAAGATGGCCTGTTCAACGTATTTCCACGCTCAGATAAACACAAGTTTTGGGACGTGAAATTATGTAATTTAACTTCTTGGCCTACAACCCCGGGTAAGACTCGTGGTGAAGAAGTTGAGCCATGAACAATAAACAAGAGCTTGCCTCGAGCTACGTACCTCGTACTTACCCCACGGAAACAAGACGTTCTGGCCCGTGTTATGTCGGAACAAACGACATGAGTCGGACTCGCAGTTCAACAGTTCTCAAATTCTCTTACTTCAGTCAGGAGTATTCCTTCGTCGCGGTCACACGTGTCGGTTATAATTCCCTAAAAGAATGGAACAACCTCTATAACTACCACGTCAGTAAAAAGAACATGTAATAGTGGTGGTAGTTGTAAGTATATAGTTATTGCGGGCAGTGATTCGGTAAATCCTGCCGATAATGATGGTACGAAAACGTCGAAGAAGAGTAATCTTTGAAGATGACACCGAAGATGAAGAGGTATCAAATCATCAGAGGAATGGATTTGGAAAGAAGAAAACAACGAGCCAAAAATCTATGCAAATTCTTGGTATAAGAGCACCAGTTTTAGAGCATTTTGAACTCCGCACTGGCTGTAAAACACTTAACAAAAAAAAGTTACAGCCGGTTTCGCGTTAGTCTACGACACAAAATAATATGCTCAAAAAATTTATAGCGGTTTGTTGGAATACAAGATAGAGTTTTATGACAATGTGTTTTGGGACAATACGCCACGGAAGCGAATCGTTACGCGGAACGGTGATCAATGAAAGGGCAAGAAAGAAACTGATGAAGCATGAATCCCTGTCAATTGTAATTAAATTAAAATATACAGTACTTTGCATTATGCATAATAATGACTCAGTTTAAAAATAAAAATGATGTACACGTCCAAAGGAGCCATCACAGAAACACCGACAGTCAGGAAAACTATGCCACTGAAAAGATTTTTGCAAATCGCTAGGTTTTTACATATTGCAAATTACGATATGACTGACAAAATGGATAAATTACGCAGTCACAGCTGTGACAAACTGTTTCAGTACGAAATTCAAAGAAGTACATGTAATGGAAAAGAACATCGTGATCGATGAATCGATAACAAAATTTACTGGTCGCATGTTTTATAAACAATTTAATCCTTCGAAGAGGGCAAGATTCAAAAATGGTTCAAATGGCTCTGAGCACTATGGACCTTAACATCTGAGGTCATCAGTCCCCTAGAACTACTTAAACATCACACACATCCATGCCCGAGGCAGGATTCGAAACTGAGACCGTAGCGGTCGCGCCGTTCCAGACTGAAGCGCCTAGAACGGCTAGGCCACCGCGGCCGGCTGAACGTTTTTTGTTGACACTTCAGTTCATGCGACGTTATATGTAACTGACGTGACAGAATAAGTAACCAGTGGCTACGAAAGTCATAAACTCAGCGCGTACATGTCGTAGTAAATGAAATATACCCACCTAATGATGGAGCTGTAAACATCTGAAAGTAGTGGAAATAAAATAATTTATGATTTGTGACAGTAAACCTGTTGTTTCAGTCGGTTTGTGTTTCAGTAGTATGGATGATTACTCATATTTTTGCAAAGTAATGCTGTCATCAACCCGAAGGCTGTTTCGACCACCACAGTGCTTTACCATGCATGGCCACAATGTGGGTGATGTGTGTGTGACGTACACTGAACTTTGAACTGATTTACCTAGCCAGGTACATGAGGACCTATTAGTTTAACGTGGACTCCTAACCACGGTGCAACTCAGCATCTTTCACATTGCCGGAGGTGAAACAAGTGATAAGTGACATAAGAATACTAAGACTGACCGGTGATCGAACCCGAAACGTTCGCGCCCGTAATCTGCCACGTTACTACAGAGGCACCGGGCCAACGTACATGTTGGGCAATTCTCCGTAAACAACGAGTATCTGTGAACTTTATTTGTGGTGAAGCTCCAGATACCTCTGGCGCCTCTCTCTCTCTCTCTCTCTCTCTCTCTCGCTCGCTCGCTCGCTCGCTGCTTCCTGCACAGACAACCAGGCGCGCCCGGAAACCGCAGGCAGCTGGCAGGCGTCCAGCCGACGTCACCATGAAAACTGACTCAGCTGGTGACGGGCCGCGGCAGTTTCCCACTGCCCAGTCGGGAGCTCAGCTGTCCCCTGGCACGTCACGCATATGCTCTTCCCCCAAACGAAAAATACATCCCACTCTCTCCGCGCATGTCTGCCACCGCCCGCTGCTACAGTTATCGCAACGCAACTGTCGATATCAGGCGAGCACAGGGATGTGTCACGCAGTGAGACGAGATGGGATCGATAAGAGGGCGGACTCCCTCTGTCTCTGGGGCGCGCAGCCCTTCCCTGCTGCAAACTCCGTGCAACAGCCCCATACCGAGAACGTTCCCGTGCTGTTACTGGAAGCTAAAATCCATGTGACCTGAGACAGGAGTTTGATGAAAGAGGCGGTCGAAATCAAGTTCAAATTTGTTGTGTATTATACAGTGAGGGTATTAATTAGTCGTAACAAAAACGTAGCTTTAGTTTCAACAATTAAAATATAACAAATGTTAAGTATCAAATGGGTCAAAGAGAATTGAGTTCGCGATGCATGCACTGCTGGCAAAAGTTATCTGCGAACGGTCGAAGACATTGCCACGGGATTCTGCGCTGAGATTCAGTTACAAAGAGCCTGGGTACGTCAGGATTCAGGGTCTTAGTTACAGGACCAAACAGCTTTACTACATCGGCGGTGTGCAATGGTCTAAAAGGGATTTAAAATTGATCCTTCGGTTAATCCCCCGTATAACGTACAGTGTTATCTCGTACTGAAATGACACGTCTGTGTAGTACTTTGTAGAAGCCGTTGATGAAATGGACTAAAAACACAATCGACCGGAGAGTGTACATCAGTAAATTGATATCCACACCGTCGTAGGCCCCTGTAAGCCCAGGAACGCTGCTATCAAATAGATTTTATTTAAGAATGTACGCTCGAAGTCCGTTGTTAGAAAACGGAGAGTATCCATCGTGCTTCTTCCATTACGGAATACACACTGTGTTATCAGGTAACAAGCTGATCGTCTGTAACCGCTATTCCATACAAAGCCTAAAAATTCGGCCTAAAGTTAACACAGACGAGATTAACGAGATGAGGCGATTTGGCCGGGCGTTGTGGCCGAGCGGTTCTAGGCGCTTCAGTCTGGAACTGCGCGACCGCTACGTTCGCAGGCTCGAATCCCGCCTCGGGCATGGATGTGTGTGATGTCCTTAAGTTAGTTAGGTTTAAGTAGTTCTAGGGGACTGATGACCTCAGATGGTAAGTCCCTTAGTGCTCAGAGCCTTTTTTCTTTTTTTAATATATGATGGAGTCAGGTCGGGATCCCTGCTGGATTTGCAAATAATTTTCATTGTCATCATCATCGTCATCATCATCTGGGAATTTTTTGTTTCCTCATAATTGGCTGAAGACTTCTGTCAATAGATGTTTCGCTTCAAATAATCTTATAGCTCGGGCAACCACAGCTAAAGAACTTGTACATAACCTATAATCAAACCATTTAAAATGGTTCGGATCGGATGACCATCTGCCGTTTCATCCAAGGTTTACCCTGGAGTGCCATGTTTTGAGCGCACTAGCGCCTTGGAAGCCGTGACACATTAAGTACTATTTTTATATGACCTGGAGATACACCTCCAGGTTATGAAACTGGTCGTCATACAGTAAAAACACAAACAGCTGTTGCGGATTTGGAATTTCGCTACCACGCTATAAAGAATGTCGTTGACTGCTTTGTGTTCGTTTTACCGTTATCGGTGACCAACTGTTGCCCCTCCTTCTACATCTTCACGATGTATATGATGTGGACACTCCGGTCTTCCAAGATAACAATGTCCACGATCATAGGGCTCCACGCATAAGTTTCCAGTTTCACGAACATTGAGGCGCCCTTACACACCTCTACTGCCGCCCCCCCTCCCCTTAAACAAAACTGTTGGTAATATATGGAACGGTGGCTGCAATGTAGCAATATTCGGAATCTAATTATCAATGAGAGGCTTCTGTTAGAGTGGCGTATCTGACGCACTTCCTAGCTGTCTAGAGGTCACTATCAGAGCTAGAGACGGTGTCACACGGTATTAGTAGGGTGTCTCGTGGGTGTGACTTTTTTTTCGGTGTACTCACCTTCTGAAATAAACAACATACTTTTAGTGAATCGAGCAATGTCTTTTCTCACAAACAATTTTACGTTGGCTATTGTCCACGGACATATTAGCAAACTCTTAAGGATGAATGTCAATGTCAGCGTTTGGTAGGAGTAGCAACGCTGCCCCCACAGTCTAGGCTTCTCGTGACCGCAACACCTCTCCAACGATGGCTAACGCCAGCACTGCCTGGGCTAACGTTGTCCTTTCACAGCGTAAGTACACAGAGAGGGACGGACGACACTGACAATGATGACGATGAAGATGATTATCAACTCCGTTTACTGCAATCTGGAATAGCTTCGAGTGTGTCGGAGGAAGAGGCACAGAGCAGTGCTTGTCTCACAGTCCGTATTTAAGGATGGTCCGAGCGAACAGAGTTCCATACTGTAAAGGAACCGCTAGTTTTCACCATACGTACAATTCTAAGAACTTATCGACAGACATCTTGAAACACACACGTTTTTTGACGGAACTGTGGCTGAAAGACGATCGTGCGGATCAATTAGCGACGTTTATGTGCTGCACTGCAGTTCATGAACGTCCAGATGTTTAAACCGCAATCGCACGGGCGGTCGGCGCATAGAAAATAGCTTAACCAGCGCCCGATCTGTCTCCTGCTGCGAGCGCTGATAGCAGGACCACGGATGGGAAATCCAATCCCGCGAGAGCGACGACCCGCCGGCCGGGGGTCGATAGCCGGAGCCCTGCATCTAATGCTTCTAAAGCCAACTCACAACACACGCAAAGCTCTCTGCACCTCAACTCTGGCAATTCGAGCAAAATCGTGTTCTCCAAACCAAGAAATAAAAGATAAAATTTAATTTCAATAAGAATTAATGCTTAAACTGCAAAGGGGAGGGGAGTAAAAAATCACGAGCACTGAGTAAGAAGAAGGGATGACTGAATAGCAACAGTCACTAAGATTTCTTTGCGGTGTAGACATTTTATAGCGTAAAATGGACATAGGATATCCCGCATCCCAAAGATATCTTCACGTCTAGGACGAGCGTAGGGCGCCCCTTGAATGTCGCCACACTCGTCTGCCTCGTAGGGAACTGAAATAGGGATACTTAAGAGATATGAGCTGAGTATGAAACCGTAGTCGAGACGTACTCTTTCAGTAAATACTCACACTTTTCTCCAAATGTTGAAGAATCTTACACAGTACTATTATTTCAACAATACTGATTACTTCAGAAAATAATGCAATATGCTTGTTAATAGTTATTCTCTGACATGGGAAATATTTTTATACGTTCACAAAGGTTGGGAATGTTACCTTAGGAAAAATGACAGTAAGTGCAAAATAATGAAGTAATATAACGTGAATCTAAGTCTCTAAAATTTGTGTATTACCATAAGAATACGTAAATGGTTTTTAATGAACCGAAAGTTATTTTAATGACACTGACAGCGATGTGTAGCTAACTTCCTTTCGAATACGAGTAAAAAAACAAAGTAAATTAATACTAACATCGGTGCAAGACTGAATATTACACGTCTCTCCCTTCCATGAGGCTAGATGGATTATCCGCGTTTAATTATTCCACGATTCTTACTCAAAGTTGAAAATTAAGCCTATCCCTCTCCTCATCAGTGTCCCATAACTTCCAGTTAGCTACGTTGTATCTAGAAAAGGAATGCAGTTTTTGTGTAATGTGTTCGTACTCATGAATTAACGGAGCATTAAATGCAATTCTGTGCCGGTTCGTAAATGTAAGGTAATTTGATGAAGTTAACGTCAGAAATACATTGAGAGAGCAGTTAAACAATGTGAATCACACCCGTGAAGGAGACGATTAGGTCACTCGCGCTAATAGAGAATGACTACGTACCGAGAAAGCAGCGGTAACGCAATCACCGTAGACGTCATGCTTCATTGGCTTCTGGTTCCGAAAGACATATTTAAGACTTTCTGAATCCGTTATAGCTAAAAGAAACCGTAGGAAGAAGAGTAATTTCTGTCAGTATAAAAACGAGTCGGGTAGACATGTTTGGCATCCAACCCCTGTCTGGCCGATACTGAGTTATACCTTGAGATTTGTTCCAGACTGCAAACTGTTTCCATCTGCCTTGGAAATACACACAAAGTAAAGTTTTTCATCCCACGGTGCTGCACGCCTGAAGAAGACATATTCTTGCCTTTCTGCGACCCGTGAAGTGCCGTACCCAACGAATAATAGGACGGTTGAGTGGAGGGGACATATATTTGAGCTTGGATTCTTAACCATGGTCCAGGTTGACGTATTTCGCAAATAGAAGGCATTTCCAGAAGTGACAGGAGCAGTAACTAAGACAAAACCTTATGACTGACTGGCATCGAAGCTCCAACCCTCCTATTTATAGTCTAACACTTGTAGCCACTAAGTCACATACAAATAAATGTTTGTAATGGCGATAGCAGTTCTTCATACGAATAAAAATGAAACCTTGCGAGGAGGTACTACATAATAATAAATTAACTATATTAGTAACATACTTCAATAAAATAAAATGCGACTGACCCCTAAATGTTAACAATTTGAATACGTGTCTTAAATCATATGCAGGAGTGGGTGGTGTACATTTTAATTTAACAGTCATTCTTAATAAATTTTAACTTACTTTTAAGACAATTATTGCCACCAATAACTTACCTTCAGTTCAAAACTGAGATTGTCAAGTATTCTGATGTCTGCACATTGCATATCGTACACACACACACACACACACACACACACACACACACACACACACACACAAGAAACCGGAGCATCTGCGTTCTTAAAAAAATAAATAAATAAAAGAAACAATCAAATTCTGTCTGCATGTACTTACACTCGCAAATAATGGGTAATACTTCAACAGACGTGCGTTACCGTGAAGCCAGAGTGAAATTCACTCTCTTGGGCCTTTTACCTTGAAATGACATTTTAAGTTTAAACGCGGTCCTTAGGCCTCTGCTTTTCAAGGTCAGCACTACAGGGTGTCTCTCAGACAGAAGTTTTAACTGGCAGTGACCCTCTCCCACGTTACCAAATTAGCTCCAAAGTCCATGCGCCGAAGACCCTATCTCGCTGGTCATTGCAAGTTGTAAGGGAGGACCGTACCGTGATAATGGTGTCTGCTCTCTTCCAATGCATCCCAGCACGAAGCCCGGACCATCCAGCACGCTTTTTCTTCAGCGAATAACTGGGATGGCGGCTTCGTCACAGACTTTCTAATAGCGAAAGAGTTGCTAACCCAGCGGTGCCTCACGGCAACACCCACTGGCCCACTGCGAGCTAGTGCCGGGGAAAGCTCCGCACCGCTCGCTGTAATGAACGTATTTTGATCGCGGCGTTACAAACTGCACTTCCGGCGCAGCTATCACAGAACTGGGGAGACGTGCTCCACATGCTCTTGATATCGACGACTTGTGTTTAGGAGAAAGTGTCTACGACAGATACTGTAACTCTTTTTACTCTGAGGAAGGGAATGAATACTAACATAACACAAACGTTGTCTTCTAAATTTATACTCCGCAAGCCAACCAACGGTGTGTGGCGGAGGGCACTTTACGTGCCACTGTCATTACCTCCCTTTCCTGTTCCAGTCGCGTATGGTTCGCGGGAAGAAAGACTGCCGGAAAGCCTCCGTGCGCGCTCGAATCTCTCTGATTTCACATTCGTGATCTCCTCGGGAGGTATAAGTAGGGGGAAGCAATATATTCGATACCTCATCCAGAAACGCACCCTCTCGAAACCTGGACAGCAAGCTACACCGCGATGCAGAGCGCCTCTCTTGCAGAGTCTGCCACTTGAGTTTGCTGAACATCTCCGTAACGCTATCACGCTTACCAAATAACCCTGTGACGAAACGTGCCGCTCTTCTTTGGATCTTCTCTATCTCCTCTGTCAATCCGACCTGGTACGGATCCCACACTGATGAGCAATACTCAAGTACAGGTCGAACGAGTGTTTTGTAAGCCACCTCCTTTGTTGATGGACTACATTTTCTAAGGACTCTCCCAATGAATCTCAACCTGGCACCCCCCTTACCAATTAATTTTATATGATCATTCCACTTCAAATCGTTCCGTACGCATACTCCCAGATATTTTACAGAAGTAACTGCTACTAGTGTTTGATCCGCTATTATATAATAAAACAATAAAGGATCCCCCTTTCTATGTATTCGTAATACATTACATTTGTCTATGTTAAGGGTCAGTTGCCACTCCCTGCACCAAGTGCCTATCCGCTGCAGATCTTCCTGCAATTTTCTAATGGTGCAACTTCTCTGTATACTACAGCATCATCCGCGAAAAGCCGCACAGAACTTCCGACACTATCTACGAACTACCCTAGCACACCTTCCTCCTTAATCCAAATTCCCGTTCACGCCTCAGTCCACTTGGTATTCCCCCTAAAATCAAACAGCATTGTAGAGGCTCTCCAACTGTATTGGAATACCACCTCAGCATCGAATGATACAGGGGATCCTGCTTGAAACCCAACACAGGTGTGTCGCTTCAGTGTGCATATATACGTCGTAGATGGTTGAGACTTGAAAAGATCTTTCGAAGCATATAGTTCCTTTTGTTTAAAACACCTATGCCTAGCTTTCATTCGATGATAAGATGCTATTCCAATACAGCTGAGAGCCTCTGCATTGTTGTTTGAGCTTCCGGGGAATACCAAGTAGTGGAATTTGAATTAAGGAGAAAGATGTGCTAGGATAATCTGTGCAGTTGTGCAAAGCCACTGTGTCAGGGTGGCGTAGTGGTCAGCACATCTGGCTAATGAACAGGAGACCTGAGTTCGAATCCCGACCTTGGTACAAATTTTCAATTATCACTTGAGTCTGCATTTATACGTCATAGATGGCTGACACCTGAGAATGGTCTCTGGAAGCATACAGTTTCCTTTGGAAAAATATATCAATAAAATTCACAGATCTCATTTCAAATGTTACGTTCCTGAACTCCCTGTCAAATGAAAAACGGGTAATGACCGGAAAAGTAGTCACCTAGGATGATTTAATACTGATAAGAGCATTCGCATTTAAGTTCTTAGAAAAAAAAAGTGTAGTGCAGTTCGGTTCGCGCAGTAGATTTTTCGTGACAACGTCTGCACTAAATTATAACAAGTATTAACAGTATTAATATATAACGTAATTATTCGTCTTTCAAAAAATGGCTCTGAGCACTATGGGACTTAACTTCTGAGGTCATCAGTCCCCTAGAACTTAGAACTACTTAAACCTAACTAACCTAAGAACATCACACACATCCATGCCCGAGGCAGGATTCGAACCTGCGACCGTAGCGGTCGCTCGGCTCCAGACTGTAGCGCCTAGAACCGATTCGTCTCTTTAATAAAATGGTTACACAGCAGTATAATCGTAGTAGGGTGGACTTACCATAAGGTTTGAGTGTCGCTGACTGCTGTATGATCGCTTTGTACAGATTTTTTCGTTTCCTTTTAGACATTGCCGTGTGTATGTGTGGTCCTGGACTTTTTAGGCTATTTGGATCCCTTTCGATTCGATTTTTCCTCTGACATGCATCTTCCATAGTGCCGAATACTGTTACATCTTCCATTATTTTGTAATTTTTAATTTGATACAGATGTGAACTTGTTCCAGCGGATATTTGTATCTCACTTATGGGTTCTTGCAGTGCTACGCACGATATTCAAAATGATAAACAAATCAGTGTTTTGTACAGCTAAATGCGTTTCCACGCTACACTGCCGGCCTTTGTGGCCGAGCGGTTCTAGGCGCTTCAGTCTGGAACCGCGCGACCGCTATGGTCACAGGTTCGAATCCTGCCTCGGGCATGGATGTGTGTGATGTCCTTAGGTTGGTTAGTTTTAATTAGTTCTATGATCTAGAGGACTGATGACCTCAGATGTTAAGGCCCATAGTGCTCAGAGCCATTTGAACCGTTTTGAACACTAGTTTACCACTTCACACAGAGTAATTTGCAACAATCACGCGAAGGATATCACAGCCAAAACAAAAACTGCATGACAAACTTTTACAGAATGGTATATCCGTTGAGGGCTCAACCACTGTTTACTTATTATTAGTCTCGTAGTTATGAGCGATTCAGATGTGACGGAAATCTGCCACAAAACGAAGTTCGACTGACGAGCGAACAGACGTTTAAACGCCAACAGTATTAAAATATCAATTAACTATAATTAACTGATCAAAGATAGCACTGCGCAAAGCTAAACGGACGCAGTAATTAACGACGATGAGCGGCGTCAACATATTCTAATTAAGCCAACAGTCCTGCTGTTCTAGAAATTATGAATGTATTTTCGGTGGTAGAGGTCGGCTAATTGATCCCAGGAGTCGAAAGCAAGTCAACGCTTTACGCGAGAAACAACGTCACGTCTTGAAAGGTCATTTTCTGCTTACATAACGCAAACTGTGTACCTTCTCTCTCTATCATGCTTTCATCTGAATCACTCTCACTACAGAAACATCGCTAATTTTTTGCGAATTCCTTGGATTAATAGTGGTAAACAGACAGTGATCTGAACGATGGACAGTATCGATTTTGAATAGCAAACATTATTCACTGTCCGTAGAACTAATTTGTCCTACCTGCATTACAGCGAGGACCTCCGACGCATCGAAGTAGCATTTAAGAATGGGAGATATGCAGAATTACGATGAACGTAAAAGCTGTTAATTTACGTTTGGGCGCTTCCCAAAGAGAAACTGGAAATACTGGTATAAAATACGCCGACGAACAAAACTTATTTTAACATGCGTAACTTCCATATACTATAACTAACCTTAAGTAATGGTGTAAAGGAAAGGGCAATTGGCAACTAAATGTGCGAACTAGCACAAATATTCTTTGTGCTAGAGGGTACTATGTATAAAAACGTCGCTCCCCCAGGCGAAAATTGACGCATCCTTTCCTAACCATTGACGACGTCCGTCTGTATACCACAAAGTATGCTCATCTGACAGTGAGATTTCTACATAGCTGAGCGCAGGTAAAGCAAATGATGTCATGATTATTTGCCAGTACAGTCATCACTGCTCTCATATCGCTACCTGCACCTTCTCAGCCATAACTTGCGCAGTGAACGTGCAAGCATGGAGTCAAAACACTGAGCCGAAACAAACATGCCTGACTAGTAAATCGTACCTATCTGACATCCTGTCTCCTCTAGCTTCTTTCAGTCACCAATGTTACTTTGTTACATCTTTCGTGAAAGTAGTAAGAGGATGATCATTATCAATAACAGTAAATTCAGATTAATGACAAATTAAATAGCAACAGTCATATAGTGATAACTAATACTACACTACTACACTCGGGTTCACGACGACCTTCAAACGGCATGGCTACGGTTTCTCGAGCTTTGCACAGAGGTGGTATTGACACCAATGCCACGGCCCACCACCTGTCCAGCAACACAAAAGCATACTTACATATTCTGTGTGTGTATACATTTTCAGCTCTTTATTTTCTTTGTATTATGGTGGCAAATCTTATATCACTGGCAAGGAGAGGTCCCCAGCGCTGACATCGACTTCTTGAAACAATGTACATTGTGATGTAGATTAAGGTCCAGCGATTCACACCCTGCAGCCATCCACCCTGGTGGGTCCACGTTTGCGAGTGAGCGCCGAAAAACAATTTCGGATTTCGCTTGATGCTCTATACCTTTAAAAATGGAAACGATTTACGGAGTTGTTGCGTAGTGTAATGGTGAAGGTACTAACTTCACATGCAACAGGTTGTTGGTTCGGGTCTCATCAGATACATTGAAATTTTTAAAAATCTTTATCGAAATGACTGATTATTATTTCTGTTCAGTTAACTGGTTGATATTTAGATTTTTCTATTCATTTGTCACCCCATATTAGTCATCGTATGAAATACATCATTAGTTGTCATTTTGCTTCCTATCAGTCTTTTTCCACCTGGAATCCTTGTTCACGCGATTTTGGTTAATGCTATATATTAACTTCGATTTAATTGCTTCCATTTTGTCGTTTGACATTTTCGTCCATGTTACTGCATTCATTACTTCTGTCTCATTTGGTTTGAATTTCGTTTTACTTATAATCATTGCTTTCATTTAAATCATCAGTCAAGTTATTTTGTCCATAGTGCAATAAGAATTTAGCTTTTAAATGTTTGCATAACAATTGGCGTCCATAAAGGCGTGCACCTTGTAACGAAAAATACATTTTGACACCACTGCACAGTCAATATAAATAGATTACTTTATCTTTTGTTTTGGAATGACAGATCAGCATATTCAAATGTCCAAACATTATTATAGATAAATAAAAATAAACTCACATGCACAAAGATTCCAAGTGGAAAAAGATTGATTGGGACTAAAAATAAGAGCAACTGGAGAAGTTGAAACGTTGATTAAAATGATGTGGCAAAGGAATATAAATAAAAGAAATTTCATATTAACCAATTAATTGAATGAAAATAATGATCAGTCACTCGATAAAGATTTAACAACACAAAAAATCAATGGACCTTACGAGATTTGAACCGAAGACCTATTGCATGTTAGGTCAGTACCTTAAACGCTTTTTTTTCTTTTTTGTTGATCTCATTTTGTTAGTTAATGTTCGTTGCATTTGTCCGGGGCGGACGTCCCATGACACCTGTTCAAGTTAATCGAACTGTTCATCTAGTTGTTTTATTATTATTATTATTATTATTTTATTACAGAGGGCCACCATTGGGCTGTGCTCCCAGTCTATAATTGTTACTTATTTAAAGCTATAGATCATCATGCGAAATTCTGAATTTTTTTCATCGATTACTCGCAAAAGATGGCCCAGCAGGGTGAATGGTTGCAGGATGTGATCCCTTACACCTTAATCTACATCACTGTACACATTTTTTCTAAAAGTTAATCCAGCAGCTAGGGATCTCTCCTTGCGAGAGATGACCACAGGATCAATTTTGCACAACACTGAAGTCAGATGTCAAATTGAGCAGGGGATAGTTCTGCTCAGATAGGCTTTACTGTTCTGTTTTGCTCGGTTGACCACACACAGAAATGAAAAGCATAAAGACTTACGGAATTTGCTCCATTTTAAAATAAAACACTATGTATATTTTCTTCTTTTATAGATGGTGCACACCGAGGTCATCCCTAAACATTAAACAACACTCACTAATTAGACCCTGGGCCTGACCCGACCCCTGCCTTCAAGGGAGTACGCCGAGTGACCTAAGGACGTGGGATATTTGATCAGCTGGTTGCAAGTCCCTCCAGCCATTATCGTCAGTAGATGAACCCTGATGATGCCGCAGCTTCTTTATTCAAGCAGCTCCCCATTTGGCCTTAAAAGGACTGAGTGGACCCCGTACCAGACCTACCCATTTCAGAAAAAAAACCGCAGAATGTAGCGGGAATTGAACCCTGGTCGTCCTGCACATAATGCAGTGACGCTAACATTTTTCTTTTGGTCTTCGTTCTTTCGATGTGTTTCTTCATTTTTTTTAGTTTGTCAGGAGTTCTCTGGGGATGTCGCATGACATCTCTCACATTCTCTCGTTGAGAGTGGCCAGTCCCTTGACCAAAGAGACTAGGCTACTGCGCCGGCCAAAAAATAAAACCTTTCGGCTACGGAGACGATTCCTGAACATTAATGAAAGAATACAGCATCTTTTACAAGAACTGTTGTATTAGGGGTGTGGCTGAGCGGTTCTAGGCGCTTCAGTCTGGAATCGCGCGACCGCTACGGTCGCACCTTCGAATCCTGCCTCGGGATGGATGTGAGTGTCCTTAGGTTAGTTAGGTTTAAGTAGTTCTACGTTCTAGGGGACTGATGACCTTAGATGTTAAGTGCCATGGTGCTCAGAGCATTTGAACCATTTTGTTGTATTAGGAAGCATTTCGCAAAATCAACGCCATAGCTTTTTAACTATGACAAATACAAAACGCAAAGGAACGTCTACCGCACGATGCGAAACAGTACTAAGTTTCCTTTAATTTACGTCTATGGTCACAAACTTTTCGTTAACAGATTACCGGTTTCGGTCTTTAATGACCATCATCAGATCTGTTTCATAAACAGAGGACTCGTGCATGTGATGTTATTTTTGTGTATTTGACGATGCTGGTGCTGATTCCGCATTTAATATTTGACGATGCCTCTATAGCTGCAGTACATTAGGACTTTGTTTTTATGAAACAGATATGATGGTCATTAACGACCGAAACCGGTAATCTGTTAACAAAAACCGGTCATTGTTTTTTCGCGACGATGTCGCAGCTGGCGAAACAGTCATGTCGAAGCTGGTGGCCATGCATGTAAAATATCGATTTCATCTTCCGGCAAGGTTATGGCCAATGTTTGCCGAGTTACTAAAGGGACTTCTCTTACTGATTGCCTTGGGAACGAGAAACCACTAATCGGCTTATAACGCTAACCCCCTGACCCAAATAAACGAGAAAGTACATGAAAAAGTCTTATTTTTAGTAAAAATTCAGAAAATACATTTGCCAAAAGACGCTTATGTAAAGAGAAAATCGAAGGACTTTAAGGTGAGATTTATGGAACATTCTTCCCATTTACTAATTTTGGCAGCTCCTGACCTGTACCCACAGCTAGAGCAATTTATGACATAAAAGGAGACTACATAAAGATGAGCGTTATTTACCTACAAAGTTTCTTCCACTACAGAGTCGAGCATTTTCTCTCGTCTGCATATGAATGTAAATAAGTCTTCCTTGGACATAGCAAAGCCAACAACAAATAGGAAATGGCCACGCAGTTATAAATTGCGAGCCACACTTAGCAGCTGTTCCAGAAGTGAATCGAACTGTCGAAGTGAAGCCAACACGGGGCTCGGCCGACTCAGTGAGCTAAGCAGGGGAGCGCGCTAGTGGGGGAGGAGGGAACGAGGTTACAGATGAAAGTCGCCAGCCCAGGCATGCAACAGCGGCCGCCGGGTGCAGGCGCACTCTCGCGTTACGGCGGGGGCCGCTCGCTTCAACATCCGTTTCACCCGCACTCGTTGCCCGAACCTCCAGTGCGATAAAGAAGCACTGTACACTAAACTGCTACAAGCATTGCAAAGACACAGATGCCGCTACACTTATAGGGAAGCGCCGAATTATAGAGGCATCGAAAACCGAGTAAAACATTTTGCTGAAAACTATCGTCTCCAGGGAGAAAAACATTGACATAGTTTCCACCTAGATCGATGACGCCCTATCTCTCACTCTCAGTTATGGTGTAGAAATGGTTTAGAAATCGGTACGTAGTTTTTTAACACTTTTGGAACTGAAACTTTCTTTTGGCTACTTACAAGACGCTATTCTTTTTACAAAATATTAAAAATACTCCATACCCCCAAGTCTACCCCCCCCCCCCTCCCCCAAAAATGAAAATTACCGTACAAGCGCCCTTGGCTTTCACTGCAGGTCTAGACTGAAAACAACATATTTCGAACGCCACCCAATGCCCATCCTTTATAGCGTATAAATTTAATACGCCACAAAATAATCTATTCAAGAGCGTATTACCGAACTTCTGCAAAGGCGGACGTGGCCAGTTTGTGGACACGATAATAAAAGACAACAGAGTTGCGAGAAGCAGCTGTTGCGTTTCAGATGCCCAGCCGTCAATGGCATGCGCTACTCTTAAGATGGGTATCCACTTGCGAGCAACGTTCTCGCCAGTGGTTCATGAGCGGAGAGCCTGGCTTGACTGTTCGTGAGTGCGTAGAGACGTTTATAAGCTCGTTACAATGCCGTCCCCGCTGAGCCTGACTGTCCCTTTGTGCGCACCGGAAAAACACACAGCAGGTGGCTAGCAAGTGCACACGCGCATGTACCTGTCCCTCCCGAGAACTCCGAACAGGAACGTTAACGATATACAAACGAGTAAACACTTGAGAAGACGATAAATAACCAACGACTGGTCGTGAACTAAAAGCGAATGTATTTTGAACATATCTCATGCTTTTTTGTGTTAAAAGAAGAGATGATTGTACGGTTTTCTAGATCCAAAGCATTCAAATAACATCAATGGTCACAGATGTTACTTCTGCAAAATTCGCAGGTAAAAATTTGGTACTGTGTGTAGCACTATCACACAATATTTTTAGAGTAACGTGTAATAACTTTTTAATAACACTTACCTAAAGTCTCTGCGTCTTGCTAGAGTACAATGTCACGTCACAGATGGAAAGCGATGTCCAGGATAAATAAAAGAACACAAACGGAAACACTTCTGTGAACCAGTCACCCCGACCAAAATTTTTGCTTCGTGACTGCTATCCGTTCGATGCGCAGAAATCGAAGCAAATGAATTTCACTTCACAGTTCCCAACGAACAGGTGACTCCGACAGCTCGATCACATTCCAAGCAGGCGGTTGCCCACCCGCGGCCGCCGAGGCTGTTAATATCACTGGGAAAGTTGCGATCTTATGCGGAATTGTTCGCTTACGGAGCGCAGAAACGACACGTCATCAGGTCGGCCTTCACCTGGCAAGCGCGAGCACCGTTACACGAGCGTTGCGGGCGAGCGCGAAGCCCCCAACACCTGCCACTGTCTCCGTCCGACTGCAACACAACGACTGGATCGGCGGCGACAGCTCTGCCCACGCAGCGCCTCCTATGCTACGGTGGCGCTGCCACGCGGCGGCCGCGTACACCAGCCGGCCGCCTACCTCGCTCGTCGTTCCGCTGGACAGCCAGTTCGCTGCCCTTCAGCGTTGCGACTCACGGTTCTCACTCTGAGAACTGACAGCGTCGTGAAGTACAGAGGGTAGTCACTGGCAGCGCTTATTGGTTCAAATGTCTCTGAGCACTATGGGACTCAACTGCTGTGGTCATAAGTCCCCTAGAACTTAGAACTACTTAAACCTAACTAACCTAAGGACAGCACACAACACCCAGCCATCACGAGGCAGAGAAAATCCCTGACCCCGCCGGGAATCGAACCCGGGCGTGGGAAGCGAGAACGCTACCGCACGACCACGAGATGCGGGCAGCGCTTATTAGATTCGTAGGTAACTAACTATATTTATGTATGCAATGTATAAACGTGTAAATTCTGTTTGTGCGTCCGTAGTATCAGTACACGACAGTATATAATTAAATGTAACAGTGTTACATGAATCTAACTGAGGTCTGGAGCTCTCTTACGAATTCTATAAACAGCATAATTTGCTGCTTCATTCATGTTTAATATTTACATATACTTCAGCACGACGCGTTTCGACACTAGCTGCTATTTTCAGGTGCACGTCTTATACACTATTTTGTATGACTACATTCACCAGCGGTACGATGTTTTTTTTTTTTTTTGTTATCTGTGCCAGTGAGGTTAAGTGGGTAAGTCTTTCCGAGAAATTTACGCAGGGCTACGATCCATATATTTTTCTGTCTTACTTTAACATGGCATGCATTCATTAAAATAATATATTACTTTAGAACAGAGTGAATGTACACACCAACAGCGTACAAGGACATGGAAAGTTTGATTGGACATTACTGCCGAACAATCATTGAGAAAAGTTACACCCACTAAGCATCTCGGAGTACGTGTAAGGAGCGAACAGAAGTGGAACAACGGCATAAATCTAATCTCAAGAAAGGCGGTCGTCGGATTTATTAGAAGAATCATCAGGAAGAGTAGTCCACCCACGAAGGAGGTAACTTACAAAACCCTCGTTCGACCACTATTTGAATACTGTTCGTCATTCTGGTGTACGTAACAGGTAAGACAGAGAGAAAATAGAGAAGATCCGAAGAAGAATAGCCCCATTTCGCTACAGAGTTATTTAAGCGCAAAATCATCACAGAGATACTCATCCGCCTCCAGTGGTAGACGCTTCAACATGAGCGTTACGTGTGTTATTGTTAAAATTTGGAGAATATCCGCTCCTAGAATAGTCAACCAATATATTGCCTTCTCCCACCCGTATCACACTAAAAGACCGTCAGATCAAAACTAGGGAGATTCGAGTCGATACTAAGTCTTACTAGCAGTCGTTCTTTCGGAGTACCTTTCACGACTGGAATAGGAAACGAGGTAAGCGTCAATGGCGCATGAAATACCCTCGGCCACATACTGTAAGTCATATAGACATAGATACCGAAATGTGTTATGTGTATAGCAGGATATGTTTTGCAGCTGAAGTTAACACAGTCAGATGTACAAGATAATCGAGAAATTGATGGTAAGGTAGATGGTTGTGACTAATGGTGCTGGAGAGGCATACTGCGAATAATCTAAATTAGTAAACAACTGGAATGAGATTTTCACTCTGCAGCGGAGTGTGCGCTGATATGAAACTTCCTGGCAGATTAAAACTGTGTGCCCGAACGAAACTCGAACTCGGGACCTTTGCCTTTCGCGGGCAAGTGCTCTACTATCTGAGCTACCGAAGCACGACTAACGCCCGGTCCTCACAGCTTTAATTCTGCCAGTATCTTATCTCGTCTCCTACCTTCCAAACTTTACAGAAGCTCTCCTGCGAACCTTGCAGAACTAGCACTCTGTAAAGTTTGGAAGGTAGGAGACGAGATACTGGCAGAATTAAATCTGTGAGGATCGGGCGTGAGTCGTGCTTCGGTAGCTCAGATGGTAGAGCACTTGCCCGCGAAAGGCAAAGGTCCCGAGTTCGAGTCTCGTTCGGGCACACAGTTTTAATCTGCCAGGAAGTTTCATATCAGCGCACACTCTGCTGCAGAGTGAAAATCTCATTCTGGAAACATCCCCCAGGCTGTGGCTAAGCCATGTCTCCGCAGTATCCTTTCTTTCAGGAGTGCTAGTTCTGCAAGGTTCGCAGGAGAGCTTCTGTGAAGTTTGGAAGGTAGGAGACGAGATACTGGCAGATTTAAAGCTGTGAGGACCGGGCGTGAGTCGTGTTTCGGTAGCTCAGATGGTAGAGCACTTGCCCCCGAAAGGCAAAGGTCCCGAGTTCGAGTCTCGTTCGGGCACACAGTTTTAATCTGCCAGGAAGTTTCATATTAGTAAACAACTAATTAACCAAAGGTAGAAGAGATAAATCCAAAAATCTCGTTCAAGATTTGGATGACCAAGCTTGAATGGCTGTTACGGCACGGTATCATGATACAGAAAACTTATTTGAGAGAGATAGTTAAGCTGACGAAAGTAGAGAGAATCTGGATTAAAAATTTTTTCTCGTGGACTCGATTGTTATCTTAACAGCTGCTATTGGTCTGATATTATCAATATTCATTCGTTTAGCCGTCGAACTGTACAAAGAAGCTATCCATTAAGTCATCATAGAACATAATCAACCTAAGGCCACTCAATAACAACAACAATAGAAGTAGCTGAAGTTGATTTTACGTACTACTGTGAACCATGTTAGGAAGACTTTCATCTGAAGCAACCAATCGAATTGGGAACTTGGTAATAGTCTATGGAATCAGAAGTTAGCATGGAATGAAAGACACGTTTCCACGTATCACTGGTGGACTGTGAATCTAAATCTTGAGAGTTGAGTTGGCACAACAAATTGGAGTAGTGCTACAGTTGTGCCATACTCATCCCAGTAATTCGTCAGAGTTTGTTGCATGCATGTGGACATGTGCCTACATTTCTTTGGACAGGATGGCGTTGGTGGCAGATCAAAGTCACGGCCACCTCTAATGGGTTCTCAATAGAGACAGTGATATGTCGGCTGGCAACACATTGTGCCTTTTCTCGAGCCTCGCTTTTATTTGCACCAAAGCATCCGTTCAGTACACGTGAGGCGATGTAGAGATGAAAGGCATTTTCCAGAGGACTAGAGGTCTGCATCTTATATATACTCTCATAGAAATTGCTGTGTGCTGGTAGTTCCGCGTAAGTCTGCCAGAAGTCAATACAGCCGCTTTGGACTGCGGGAGCAACCGCACTCGACTTCGAGCGTCTCACCCTCGAATTGTCCTTCAGCCTACTACAGTTACCCGAGCGATGCTCAGTTGCACGCTGTTGGATGGGACGTGAAGGCGCGAGGAAGGAGAGTGCGAAAGCGAAACTTAATTCGAAATAAAATACCCTGAGCGCGAACGACAATAGTTGTAACAATGTTTGGGAGAGATTTTCATTAGTGACTGATAAGGATGTCGGCTACAGGTACTGTGGCAAGTGCTCTGTTGTCCTGTTTTTCAGATCCGCCACCAAACATCTGATGCCACAAGTCTACAGAACACGACAAAGCGTACATTCTGAAGCCTTAGTAGTTTCAGTGAAAGCTAAAGTAATTAATAAGGTCCCTAGAAACGTGTGCCAGAGACCTTTGTCCATTTACATTAACATTAATTGTACGATTTCTCTCTTTATGTCAGAAACTTTAAATGTCGATTCATAATTGGTTAATGTTGGACATTTCCAACATTTTGTTTCACCCTATTATGGTAGCACGAAACACTGAGAGACAAGCCGATGAAATACGAGTGAGTATGATGTCCAGCATTACCCACGCCATAGGCGTGAATGTATGTGGATGTATAGCGGATATGTGGACCGATGAATATAGGAAAATGTGTTACCTATCTAGTACTGCGCACTTCTATTGTCGAGATTAGGCACTGCGAAATATGATGTTGGTGACAACTCACTTTTCTGAGAAGAAGAAAAAAAATGAGCAATTTATTAAGAACTACATCGAGGAAACATTTTCCAAAGTGTTGGTAATAAATTCGTAGCGTTTTAATAAGGTTTCATTTGCCACTGACCAAGGCACTAATATATGCAATCCCTTCAGCATTATGCATGCATTAGACGTATTTCGAATACAGTCCTAAAACACATGATGGATGACGATTAATTGATAAATTGTCTGGGAGTGGTTTATCCACAACTTAAGCTGCTACAGATAGCGTGCGTTTCATGAAGAAAACTAGTGACGAGAATTCGATGCAAAGAAGTTTGGATAAAGAAAAGGAGAGGAAGTGGAACAACTTGTTTAGAATGCTACAGTATGTAGTAAGGCAGTAGTAAGGCAGCAGGGGAAAATTATGGAATGGCGACCGGAGAGAGGTGTATCTGAAAAACTTACTGGTTTCAAAAGCAACTCTGCAAAAGACCTCGTGACATTTTTAGAGCCATTCAAAGATGGAAGTGGAATGCTGGAAGGCGAAAAGTTTCCAATTCAGTTTTTTTTTTTTTTTTTTTTTTTTTTTGTGGGTGCACATACTGAAAGTCAGTGTAAAACAGAGCCCGAATATACGCTTAAATTACTATAGACACTCTGCTTGCACTTAACTGCAAAACGCCGATATTTTGGCAGTGCAATACAACGGTCGTATTATCGTCTATTAACTGTAGATACTACGAGTACTGAAACATCGCTGTCTCCGCCTCGCAGATAAGTCGAAATTCCGTAGCCGCCGTTCCGATTACTGGAAATGGTGTCTGTCTGAAAGAGTTGAGACGTTAAATACTGTGCGTCAATTGTACGATGAAATATGTTTCTCATAAGGTAGGACAAAATTATAACGTGACAGTAATATCTTACTCCGGTTTTGTTGTATCTGTAAATATTTATTTATGGCCTTTGAGAGAATGTCAGCCGCATTCAGCAGCCAAAAAGCTGAAGTCTCTATTTTTGGAGCGACTAGAATGTGGGCCACGTCACATTCAATCTACTTGTGCTGAATCCGAATGGATAGTCGTGACGACGAAAATCCGCTTGAGAGGTGAAAGCGTAGCCATAGTCTCTTTCCCAAACTATCAAATTTATCGAGAAGATTGTTTTGTGCTCCAATATCAGATGTGACTAGCGAAAAAGTTTCAGTGCGGTTTGGAACGCTATATCGGACGAAGGAAGCAAACTTGATCCGAAACGAGTCAATTCGTTGTAATTACGCCAACAGGGAATAATTAGGAAACAATTTTGTTCTTGTCAGGCTCCTAATTTCTTAGGTGGTCAAGTTTACACACGTTAATTTGAATCAATTAAGCAGATGGTGTTATAAAAAACAATGTGATTTTTCATTACGAGACCAAAAAAGTTGGTAGTTACATAGCTTTCCTGTGAAACTCCAAACTGTTTCCAAAATTTCGTTGTTGCATAAAGCACGCTATTTTCTCTTATGGATCACAATGATGTCGCGAATCGAAACTGCCGCCCAGGAGTACACCCCTACCGCTTAAACAAATTGATGTGAGTGTAGTTCAGTCAACTGGCGGCGTTATGTCAGAAGCGACACACAAGACACTAAGACCTGCCTCATTTAAACGGTGGCAACAGCAGCGCCTCTGCGCTCCACTCACCTAGGCGCCTGGCTCGATTACAGCACGCCCGCTTTGAGCGTTCGTACTCGGCAAACCAAGCCCGCGCGCGATGGGCTCGAGCGAGTCTGGGCGAGCGAAACGCTCTATTTGCAGACCTCAGCAGAGTACATTTTCCAGCGTCACACTGGACAAACGCCTAGCGTGGTGGTCTGGGACGTTAGGGGGTACCACGAGTGATCCTGGTCGCGTCTATTTCAAGGTACGAAAACCGTCACAAGTGCATCAGGGCTGTTGTTAGGAGTAATACTCGGAACAGCAGATATAGTTACTACATTAGCCTACTCATTCACCTGACATGCCACTCAGTGGCGTATCTGGCTTTTTGTGTCTGTGGTCATAGACCTTAACATTCATCTAGTACCCTCTGGAAATGACTCTGATAGAGTTTATTTGTAATATTTTTGTCATGTCATCTACAAAGTTTGTTTGATTCGATGTCATTGTGCGGCGCGGAGTCACGACAGGTACTTTGTATATGTAATTTTGGTATGTTCCTCTTTATCGTGTCTCTACTAGTATACAGGGTGTATCTAAAAGAACCATCCCATTTTTTAATCTTCTCAAAGGTGAAACTTCCTGGCAGATTAAAACTGTGTGCCGAACCGAGACTCGAACTCGGGACATTTGCCTTTCGTGGGTAAGTGGTCTACCAACTGAGCTACCCAAGCACGACTCACGCCCCGTCCTCACAGCTTTACTTCTGCCAGTACCTCGTCTTCTACCTTCCAAACTTTACAGAAGCTCTCCTGCGAACCTTGCAGAACTAGCACTCCTGAAAGAAAGGATATTGCGGAGACATGGCTTAGCCACAGCCTGGGGCATGTTACCAGAATGAGATTTTCACTCTGCAGCGGAGTGTGCGCTGATATGAAACTTCTGGCAGATTAAAACTGTGTGCCGGACCGAGACTCGAACTCGGGACCTTTGCCTTTCGCAGGCAAGTGCTATACCAACTGAGTTACTGTAGCGGAAAGGAACGAGTCGAAAGTTATAAGCGAAAACCGTTCTGACACTTTTGACAGGAATATGTGTACCGATACTGTTGTAATTAAGACTGTAGCGTAAGTAACTTTCAGAGGTGGTAGGTGGACCAAAACAAAAAAGGGTCTAGTAAACATGGGCTCTAAAATGCATACCTTAAGAGCTAAGAGCATTTTATTTTATTTTATTTTATTTTTTTAATAGAGGAGATGTCTTTCACAGTAGGGAACACGAACAATTGCCCATAACTCCTCAGCTATGCATTTTACAGCCCATGTTTACTCGACATTTTTTCCTTGTTTTCGTCTCTGAAAGTTGCCTATCCTACAGTATAAGCAAAAACAGTACCGATACATGTATTCCACCGCGAGAGGTATGAGAACGTATTCCTCTTATAACTCAAGACTCGTTCGCTTCCGGTACAGGGAAACTTACCTCAAATTGATAGATTTATCCTTCTCCATCATCCTAGAAAGTTTCTAACATCATTACGGAATCACCTTGTACATAGGCCTACATATAATACATTTACAGGCGTCGGCGCCTATGCAAATGCCGAGCCGCTCACTCAGTTCCATTTCAGATTGGTTCAAATGGCTCTGAGCACTATGGGACTCAACTGCTGTGGTCATAAGTCCCCTAGAACTTAGAACTACTTAAACCTAACTAACCTAAGGACAGCACACAATACCCAGCCATCACGAGGCAGAGAAAATCCCTGACCCCGCCGGGAATCGAACCCGGGAACCCGGGCGTGGGAAGCGAGAATCCATTCCAGAAATTTCACTTGACACAAGGGTGAAACACACTTAGTATGTGTGAATGATACGTATATAGATTACACACTTAACATTCCTCTTATCATCTAACATTTTTGTCCATTTTAAAGTGACTATTTAAAGCGCGTGACTGTGAAAACTATTGTTTCGGTTTTGTCTGTACTCATTATTTCTTTTTTTCGTATAACGAATCATTTCGGGAAATAATTCCCATTGCTAACTGAATTTTTATTACACTATAACGTCGTAAATGTTACGCTGGTGTTTGTGAGCTGCTACTTCGTTACTGTAACATCACTCAAAATCAAACTAGTGAAAATTACTCATTACTATTTTTTGACCTACAGTTAGTGAAGCATCTGAAAGTAAAGTCTCGCGGGATTTTGTGCTTTTTCATTATGAAGAAACTCATAATGTAAATCTACACGTACCCCGAAAAAAATAGAAACACAATTAAAAAAATCAAAAACGGCGATAGGACATACGCTAAAAACATTAACCAGATGTTATGCTACAGATCGTCAACAGATGTTACTTATAAAGAACGCTGTCTGCTTTTGTAACAACGACATACCCACTTGTTTCTACACAATATTGAATAGAAAAGTCTTAAAGCGACTTAGAGAATTTCTACAAAGTTTGGACAAAATTCTTAACATGCAAAATTAAAATAATGGTGCTTAGAAATAATTGAAAGGACGTCATATTCGGCTTATGGCTGTGAAGGATTTTATTTTTATTATTACAATTTCGGTATGTAGACTGTTATCAAAGATAAAACCCATGACAGCCATAACCGTATTATGATGCAGTTCAATAGTTTATGCAGATTTTTCACCCTTCACAGGAAGTTAAACCGCGGAAAAAAGTAACAGTGCAGTCGCTCTTCAAGTACACAAGCATAAAAAAGTCGCTATATTCAGAAGATAACATCTATGCTCTGTTGACGATCTCAAGTATTGTTTGATTATGACTGATCATTTTATGTTTCAGTTTTTGGCGTGCACGTATGAACTGTGTAGATATTGACCGCCATGTATGTGTGTCTGCATAAAAGAACATTCAAACTCCTTACGTGCATTTATTTTCATATTCATCAGTATTTACGGGATAAGAATCGCCAGTAACGCGACATTTTCGGGTGCTTGGATTACGGCGAAGTTACCATAACGATGTAACATCTCACTCATCGCAAACGTCCTATTTCAGACACTATACCGTAATTAAAAGAAATATTTGTGAGTAGGAAATATTTCTAGAATTGTGTCGTGTAGAAGGTAAAAGAGATAAATAATAATCCCGATAATCCTGACTACAGTGGCAACTGTATTTGTGTTAACAAAAATGGAACCCTAGGGCCCTACTATGACTACGAACGTAACATTTGTACAGTTACAACGAAGTATTATGAAATACGAGTACCCCCCCCCCCTTCCAAAAAAAAAAAAAAAAAAAAAAAAAAAAAAAAAAAAAAAAAAAACAGATCGACATGAATATAAACAATAAACAGCGAAGTTTTATTGCTGCGAGCTGTGTTGATGTGACACTAAGCAAAGGAACAGGAAGTGTTACAGGCGTAACACAGCCTACAGTTCTCATGGAATGACCCACTACTGTAAAATGGTACTGCCAGGAAAACCCTGAAAAGTAAGAGAAACGCGATTTTTTTGCAGTTAATTTCACAATAGTGCCTTGAAACCGCTAGTCTGGAGCATCGACAGCTAACTGCAAGCCAGTTACTCTACACTTCAAAGCGGCTTCGTGAATGTTCCGCAAGCCCAAATGACCTTCGCAGCACTAGAGTACAGCTGTGCTGCGAAGCCGTATAAGGCAGCAAGGGTCGTCCAGCCCGCATACCTACGCATAGCCGCTTCCACATCGCTGGCAACGTGTTGCTCATTTGGTTTCGCGAGTTTCTTGTCTATCCGTGTTACACCCTGAATAGGATACAGCATCCACAGATACATCTTTACGAGTACATAATTTCAGAGGCGGAAAAGTCGCAGCCATACGGTAAAGGTATCAGTTTACACAACGGACGCTGGAGGTAAACCCGGTAAGAATGCCGAGTACAGAGCGAAGGATTACACAGGCCAACCCGAAATCCCCCTACAAAATCCCAGAGGTGGTTTAGGGAAATTATCTGAGTATTTTCGTATGAGGGTCTCGTGGTCTCCGGTGGCTCATTACAGAGTAACAATGTAAATAAGACTAAGAATGTTTCATGTCGAAAGTGAAGCAAACTGCAATGTTTGTTTGAGAATCATTTGACTTCACTAGAAATTGCTCTAACACACTTTATTGTACAAGGGGTAATTTAGCTCTTCACCTCAGTTATTTCCTGAACCGTCTAAGAAATCGTAATTCCCTTTTTACACGAACGAATTGTAAAAAATTCATTAAATGACGTTTACCCAAACAAAAGCCTTATTACAACACAACACAGAGAATCTCTTGCATGCTTAATTTTAAATGGCACTGAAATAATCTTTTCCCCTTCTGCAAAGAACAGGGGGATAATCCTGGACCACCACTTAGACTGGACTGAACACACTACTGTAGCCTGCAAGAAAGTTTCTGTATCCCTTCATTGTCTACAGAAATATAAAAAAGTATTTCCATTCGAGCTTAAGAAGAAGCTCGTAGAATCTCTAACATTCCCTATTCTCGACTATGGCGATGCTATTCTTCGAAAACTCTCGCAGGCTTGAACTGGCGAGGAATGCTTGCGTCCGATATATTTGTGACGTTCGTTATTACGATCATATCACTGCAGCCTACGAACAATTATCATGGCTATGTGCTGATAAACTCAGGGACTACCACACTCCATCGTCTTCTCAACCATCAGACTCCCTCTTACTTATCCTCAGCCATTACATTACTATCTGAACAGCACAGCAGAAATACTCGATCTCAACAAAGTAAGATCCTCTCAGTACCACCACACAATACCGTCATGTTTTCTAAATCATTTTCTGTATCCGGACCCGACTTTGGAACAATCTTCCTCAAAATATCAGAGAAATTAAATCACTTCCAGGCTTCAAAAAGCAGCTAATGGCTCACCTTCTCTCGCAATAGCTATCTCTCCCACATACTGGTCTGCAGCCCACACTCTTCAATCCCCCCTCCCCTTACAACTTTTCCCTTCTCCTCGCTTACAGAGTTATTTACTTGAATCAAGTCCTCTCCTAACAGCCACTATTACTGTCATTCCAATTTTCTTGTTCTTCATCCTTTCTTTTTCTGACAGTACTAAACATTATTTAAGTTGTTCTAAACTAGTCTATATTATTTTTAATGCATTTTGCTTTATTATTACTGTTATTATTGCCATTTATCCTTACTTTCATTATTGTGAACTATTATTATTATTATTATTATTATTATTATTACTATTATTGGGTTATTATCATCTCTAAGATTGTTATCATTTTCATGAATGTTTTGGTAATATATGTAAGAGAGGGCCTTAAGGGGTCAGGCTAAATAAGCAAATAAATAAATAAATATCAGTCATAGAGACATCTGTATCAACTTCGGTTTTTCAAACGAAACAACAGTAATTTCTGCTACTAGAATTTTAATTCTAAAAGAGACGAGTACAACGGCGTTTCATTCTTCTAAATCTGAATAGTAGTGTCGGAGAAGTTACAATGTTAAGAACTTTAGGATTTATGTGTTTTGAAAATGTCTTATGTGGAAGTTGGTGGTGTCATTCGGAACTGTCGCGTCAGACTGATGGTGTGTTCCAGCTTGGCGCAGCGAGGAGAGACTACTTACAAAAACGAAATAGTGGAGAAAACTTTAACATAAAACTGATTTTAGCCACATGTGACTACATGGAGTTGCGCCGGCACACCAACTGGAAGGCAAAGGACTTGGCATCTAGAGAAAGTTCATCAGTAAAATAATAACTTCGCTTCACGAGTTCAATGCACGATACACGCTTACACTGCAAAATTAGACCAGCAACAGCAGCAAAAAGAAAATCACAAAACAATGTCGTCATAAAAACTTCCTTAAAAATCCATTTATGCCACCAAGTGTTCCAAATGCCAACCAGGAATTCTGGGTAGACCGAAGAGATTCCATTGATATGATTGTTCATGCTGCATCAATGCAAGGTTTTAAATCCTCTTGGGTCATCGGAACTTGTGCAGAGGCTTCATCTTTGAGTTTATCCCAGAGAAAAAAGTCCAGAGGCGTCGAGTCAGACGAACATGCAGGCCAACAGATAACGCCTTCACTTCCTGTCCAGCGACCAGAAAAAAACGTGGTGTGCGCTTTTCTAGCAACGAACGAGCGAGAGAGAGAGACGGGCACCCGCCACACTGGCACCACTTGCATCTACGTGCTTCAAGTGCTACTTCCTCTACGAGAGCCGGTAACACTTCGGTAATAAATTCTGCGTATCTTTTATACGGTAAAGTTTCTTTACTGACGTAAGTACCTATCACGCAGACTCTAATAATCTTGCACAAAACTTTCTTACTCCAATGTTTCTGATGTTCAACCTGTCTCAGCCAGTATGAATTCTCAGCTTCCCAGTAATGCATATATCTCACATTCAGCTGTCCAGGATTTGTGAAGGAAGCTTCATCGGTAAGGAGAATTCTTTGAAAAAATGAGCTATTGTCCTGGTGACGCAACAGAATCGAGCGACAGAATTCTACGTGTCTTCTGCAGTCCTGCTGGTTAATCTGCTGGTGATGTGATGCACGGTAAACGTGGAAACAGTTTTGAGCGCAACAGGCGAACAACTGTGGGCTGACTTATTCCTGGAATCTAGCAATTTCTCTGTAGCTAACATGCAGAAGCGGGAACATCTACTTCGTTCACTCCGCTCGTTGTCGTCTTGCTCCTCATCTTGGGCTTAGTATTCCAGTCCTATTCCAAAACAATTTTTAACACATTCGCTGAATTGTTATTCTTGTTGGCTATAAAGCCAAAATCATGATTGTGTAAAATAAATGAACAATTAACAGTGAAATGATGGAAATTTCTTTCAAAACATTCTACATTGCTGTGGTCCCCACAAAGGAAAGTTAATTAACCATTCAATCGCTTCAACTAATCTTCAAGATCGTTTGCGTTCTTTGACAAAACTGCAGTGTCAAGGGCAAAAGTCGACGTTTTTATTTCTTCTCCCTGAATTTAAGCTCCATTTCCGAATTTCTGCTTGGCTGCCTTTACTGATCGTTCAATATAAGGACTAAATAACATCGGGATAGGTTTCAATCCTTTCTTGCTGTCTTCTCAACTAATACTTGCTTTTGACGTCCCTCGACTCATACGAGGGTCACTCCAAAAGAAATGCACACTATTTTTTTAAAATCCATCTTTTATCCTACATGTCTGAAAGTTTTACTGTGTAGATACATCCTTTAGGAACAATATTTTCATTTCTCCACTAATTTCCATCCCTCTCAACTGCCTTACACCATCTTGGAACCAGCGCCTGTGTACCTGCACGGTAAAATTCTGGACCAACCTGTTGGAGCCACTGTTTGGCAGCGTGCACAAGGGAGTCATTATCTTCAAACCTTGTTCCACGAAGAGAGAGTCTTTCAGTTTCCCAAAGAGATGAGAGTCACATGGAGCCAGGTCAGGACTGTAAGGCGAGTGTTTCAGTGTTGTCCCTACGAGTTTTGTAAGCGCTTCCATGGTTTTTTGACTGACATGTGGCCGTGCGTTGTCGTGCAAAAGCAAAACATCCTGCTTTTGCCGATGTGGTCGAATACGAGTCAGTCGAGCTTGAAATTTCTTCACTGTCGTCACATTTGCATCAGTCAGCAGTCACCAATTAGTTAACTCTCTGCACATTGTCTGGAGAGTGTGCAGTACGAGGCCTGCTGCTGCAAGGACAGTCCTCAATATTGCCGTGCCCGCTTTCATCACGTAACCTGCTTGCCCACCAACTAACTGTACTGCGATCGACAGCAGCATCTCCATGCACCTTTTTCAACCTCTTGTGGATGTTTCCCACTGTCTCGTTTTCACAGCACAGGAATTCTATGACAGCACGTTGCTTCTGACGAACGTCAAGTGTAGGAGCCATCTTGAAGACATGCTGTGACGGTGCCACTCACGGGAACAGTTTGAACTAAGTTTGAAAACAAGCGGGAAGGATGTATCTACACACTGTAAAACTTTCACACATGTAGAACGAAAACTGTATTTTTACAAAAATAGTGTGCATTTCTTTTGGAGTGACCCTCGTATAACTGCAGTCTGGTTTCTGTACAAGCTAAAGATAACCTTTCGATCCGTGTATTTTATCCCTGATAACTTCAGGATATCAAAGTGTGTGTTCCAGTAAACACTGTACAGACTCTTAAAAAAGTTAATAATGATTCTATAAGTTACTGTGTTTTGTGATGCGAGAATTTTGTTTTAATTATTTGTTGCGTGGTGTGTGTTCTTTTGGACATGTCCGAAAGAACAGACACCACACATTTATATAATTGATTCGTCTCGATGGGCAATAAATCCACAATCTTCAGTGGGGATATATAAGGTGGCGCACGAAAAACCGGCCCCGAGTACAGACTGTTCGCCAGTTACGCACGGTTTGTTGACCGCTACGAGCAGAATAGATAAACATGTAATAATTAGGCTGGAAAGAAAAAACAAAAAAGTTAATGCAAACAACGACTTCGAAGCGATTGGTGGGCGACAGAGGCCAGTCTAGTACTCGGGGCCGATTTTTCGTGCGCTACCCTGTGTATTCCGTTCGATCTCTGGCGGGAAACTAAAATTAGCGAGCAAGGAGGACACGGAGAGGACTGCAGACAAGTGGGGGTGCTAGGTGTGAGTGTCAGTCGGCCGGACAGCGTGCCAAGATAGTCAGCGCATTTGCGATATTCTTGTGTCCGGCTGGCGCAGTGTTAACGCAACAGCCTAGCAAGCAGGAGATCCCAGGTTCGTGTCCCGGTCCACCACACATTTTCACTCGTCGCTTCTGATTCCGCAAAAAGTCCCGATGTAGCTGATATCAATAGTTCCTTACCTTTCCTTTCTTTTCTCACCCCTCCACCTTCAATTTACATAATTTTCTTTTAATTGTGTAATGTATCACTTACGTAATATACTGCGGGCTTAATGGCATATACAGCAAACGTCAATTTAAAAAAAAAAAATGGTTCAAATGGCTGTGAGCACTATGGGACTTAACTTCTGAGGTCATCAATCCCCTAGAACTTAGAACTACTTAAACCTAACTAACCTAAGGACATCAAACACATCCATGCCCGAGGCAGGATTCGAACCTACGACCGTAGCGGTCGTGCGGCCCCAGACAGTAGCGCCTAGAACCGCTCGGCCACTCCGGCCGGCGTCAATGAAAAGAACAGTATCGTAAAATTTGAGTTTCATCTTGCTTAGTCTCTCACATTTCGGGACATGATGATTAGGATAACTCTCACACGAACAGAATATAGGATTTAAATAATCTGCTGGAGTTGAATCGTAAGGAGATGCTAAGTCCTTGATGCCAATCCTATAGTGGTGACTTGGGTGTCTGCATCATGGAAACGCATTCTTATGACGTATATCAGGTGTCATCCAAAGCCGGCCGGACTGGTTCTAGGCGCTATAATCTGGAACAGCGCGACCGCTGCGGTCGCAGGTTCGAATCCTGCCTCGGGCATGGATGTGTGTGATGTCCTTAGGTTAGTTAGGTTTAAGTAGTTCTAAGTTCTAGGGGACTGATGACCTCAGCAGTTGAGTCCCATAGTGCTCAGGGCCATTTGAACCATTTTTTGAACAACACAGCTTATATGTAATTCATGTCACACAGTCTCATACGGAACCTACATTCTCTTTCTTTTATATATTGTATATGATAAGATACTGTCATCCCCCTTCCCTTCTGTGTGAAAGGATGAATGAGCAAATGTATTTCTAGTTGCATGCTCGATGGTAGCAGACAAGCCTGTCTGCTAGAGAACAGTAGGACCAACGTCGGAACAGGTAGCTACACTTTCTAAAAGCAAAAGGGTTTCTATTCTTGGTATGGTCCTGTCCGTCCCTTGTCATGTTGGTATAGGAAGCTGCCTCTCTGGTCACTTCCGTTTGTATCTGGGAAGCACCCTCAGTAGGGGCCCACGGCAGTCAGTCCACGGCGAGCGTCTGAAATGGTAAGATCTCCGGCTAAGCGCGTCTCTGCTAAGTCCGTAGGACAATGGATTTCTTAAGTTCAGTCTAACTGAAAATTTGATCACCTTTATTTCCGGTTTAGATATAAGATATCTTATGTTATCTTAAATTGCAACGCAGTGTAATTCGAGTGTGAAGTTCAGAATATCTTCCAGTAGTAGCTTTGTCACTACTTTGTGAGTAAAGTGGAACCACGTGTTGAGGATCCGTAACTCTAACTAAGATCAACAATCTTAAATGCGAATGTGCGTGAGATTATAACGTCCCGTCTTGACAATATTTTTCAATATAGCAACTTTTCTTTATGTTCAACCCACGTGGGGTGTACTTTGTGAGACCAGTACCACGTGCTTATACAATTGTTTGACCCATCAGGTTAATAGTAAGACGATAGTAACCAGTTCGAGGTTTTTCTTTTGTAAATTGCGTTTCGATGTAATTATCAAAATTATTGTGGAGTTACACTCTTTGTGTAAACCAAGTTGACCACGTGAAGCATGTGATGTAATCATAAAAGTAGCCCTCAGCTATTCTTTTCGGGAAGATTTCACAGAGAGTTAGTACGAATTTAGTATACCAGTGTGTGGTAATTTCATGACGGACAGGATTGCGCTACGAACGTAACTTCTTTGGGTGAAAATTGAGTCGGTTGGTTGTGATTAATTTCCTCTTGCAAATGTTTCAACGTTCTTCGTGTGTTATTTTAAGAATGCGGTGTTGTATGCAGTCTCCCAATCTTGGCTCCATATTTGATGTGTTCTGTAAGATTACAAACTCACATTTTCACAATCTTAAATAAGGCACCAGTTTAGTTATGAATCAAGTTTAATATGCTGAAAATTTAACGGAACAATGATCAATGTTAAAATAAATGTCCAAATATAAACGGATTTATTTCTTTTTATTTAAATTCTCTTTATATATATATATCACCGATTGTCGTAAGATGACTATTAAAAGATTATAATTAATGTTAGTCTGGTTGGGAATTTGGTAAGCTAGACTGGATACCTGGTGAAACAGTTGCTCAGCAATGCAAGGTTAACTTCCCCAGATAGCTCACAGCTTTTAACCCGCTTTTATTGTCTTGAATATCAGCACCGCTTTCAGAACTACTTAATGCATCAACATTACACTGTTATTTAGCTGTTACTACTCGGCAGAGACGGCACGTCAGTTGAATGGTCGGGAAGCAAGGCTCGCGCAGGCTGCGTCTGTCTGTGACCCCCTACCAGCGTACGGTCGCGACGTTCAGGCACCGCGCCCAGTGTCAAAGTGTGCCTCTGGCACGCATGCCTGCCGTGTGGCCGCACTGGATCGCGACCGTGTCGCTTTCGCGGGCCTCCGCGCTGCCTGCCAGGGCACTGAGTCAACAGCGGCGCCAAAGACGTTCACACCAGGTGGCGGTCAGTGAGGGGAGGTACTGAAGGAAGAGGTCGTGGGGTTCGCGACACACCGCCCCGCAAAGAACATTTTAACAAAACCATTATATTTTTACACTAATTACTTTCCAAGTTTCTTAGTTTTTGGAAAATAAATTAAATACAGCAAAAGTGAAAAATTCCACTTTTTTTAGTAAATTCATTGCTGTGGAACACGCCACGAAGAAAATAAATTGTTTAAGTAAAACGAGATATACGAGGGTGAATCAAATGGAAACCTTAAACATTTTTTAAAATATTATTTATTGCGAAGAAGTGGTACAAAGCTGTATTACTTTTCCAACATAATCTCCCCCACGCTCAATGCAAGTCCTCCAGCGCTTACAAAGTGCGTAAATTCCTATAGAAAAAAATTCTTTTGGTAGTCCGCACAACCACTCATGCACCGCGTGGCGTACCTCTTCAGCAGAACGGAACTTCTTTCCTCCCATTGCGTCTTTCAGTGGTCCAAACATGTGGAAATCACTTGGGGCAAGGTCTGGTGAGTATGATGGATGAGGAAGACACTCATAATGCAGGTCTGTGATTGTTGCAACTGTTGTACGGGCAGTATGGGGCCTTGCATTGTCATGTTGCAAAAGGACACCTGCTGACAGCAATCCACGTCGCTTTGATTTGCTTGCAGGTCGCAGATGATTTTTTAGGAGATCTGTGTATGATGCACTGGGGACAGTGGTCCCTCTAGGTATTTAATGCTCCAAAATGACGCCTTTTTCGTCCCAAAAGAGAGTCAGCATAACTTTCTCTGCTGATGGTTCTGTGCGAAACTTCTTTGGTTTTGGTGATGAGGAATGGCGCCATTCCTTGCTTGGTCTCCTCGTTCCCGGTAGGTGGAAGTGAACCCAGGTTTCGTCCCCAGTAACGATTCTTGCAAGGAACCCATCACCTTCTCGTTCAAAGCGCCAAAGAAGTTCTCCATAAGCATCAACACGTCGTTCTCTCATTTCAAGAGTCAGCTGCCGTGGCACCCATCTTGCAGACACTTTGTGAAACTGGAGCACATCATGCACAATGTGGTGTGCTGACCCATGACTAATCTGTAAACATGCTGCACTGTCATTCAGTGTCACTCGGCGGTTTTCCCTCACTATGGCTTCAACTGCTGCAATGTTCTGTGGAGCCACAACTCGTTGTGCGTGACCTGGACGATGAGCATCTTCCACTGAAGTCACACCATTTGCGAACTTCCTACGCCATTCGTAGACTTGCTGTTGTGACAAACATGCATCATCGTACTGAACCTTCATTCGTCGATGAATTTCAATAGGTTTCACACCTTCACTATGCAAAAACCGAATAACAGAACGCTGTTCTTCCCTGGTGCAAGTCGCAAGTTGGGCGGCCATCTTTATACTGACACTGCAACGGTATGTGTACATCTGAACCATGCTGCCACCTACAGGCCATTCTGCACGCTGTTTGTAGCACGCTTACCAACTTACAGGATACCGGTGCGAAATTTCGATTTGTTATTACAAATTTAAAGTTTTCATTTGACTCAAATGGGGGACTTAACACCTATGGTCATCAGTCTCCTAGAAATGGTTCAAATGGCTCTGAGCACTATGGGACTCAATTGCTGAGGTCATTAGTCCCCTAGAACTTAGAACTAGTTAAACCTAACTAACCTAAGGACATCACAAACATCCATGCCCGAGGCAGGATTCGAACCTGCGACCGTAGCGGTCTTGCGGTTCCAGACTGCAGCGCCTTTAACCGCACGGCCACTTCGGTCGGCTAGTCTCCTAGAACTTAGAACTACTTAAACCTAACTAAGCTAATGACATCACACAACACCCAGTCATCACGAGGCAGAGAAAATCTCTGACCCCGCCGGGAATCGAACCCGGGAACCCGGGCGCGGGAAGCTAGAACGCTACCGCACGACCACGAGCTGCGGACATTTGACTCATCCTCGTATAAATTAGAAATAAGCAGTCGTGCATGTTTCATAAAAATGACAATTACATATCTGTTAATTAGTATATATTTGATGAACTGCATTTTTAATGATATGGGTGTTCAAATTGAACGGAAGAAACGGAAAAAATAGCGACCAAAACGAGAAGCGAACCAGCGATTACCAGTATCGAGTGCTACTGGTTTTTTTTCTACCTGCATATTCTTTACGCTTCATGGATATGCTAGTACAACATGAACCTCTGTTTAAAAATTTGCATCGGCCAGGAATCAAACCTACGAGCCTATGTGACAGGCGAGTTTTCTACTAAAGAGCTACGAGGTCTGTCAAGAGCAAACAACCTTACTTTAGCATATTAAAGACGGTCTGAAAACTTTAATTCGATCTTGTCAAGAATGTTTGAGAGTTGCATCGACTTGCTTTGGTTGACTGATGTTTGAGTGCTGAACTTCACTACCATAAATATAACAAAATACAAAAATCCAATTGCCGTGTAATCTTCTTGTAAATGAAATACTGATAATCGTCAGAGGAAGCTTCAGTTTTATATTGCGGAAATCGTGACTTTGTCGAAGTAAAGACACTACAACGCTATTATAGTTCTTACACCAAGTGCATGACACATATACGAGTTCTCAAGTCTTCAGAGGAATACGTTTCGAATCCTATACTGCCTTGAACTGCATTTTCTTGCCAGTTATGTTAAAGCGATGTAGTAATCAATGATGTGCGTAACTAATTATTAATACTACACACATCAAAAAACGTTTTGCATCACCCCGGCGTCCAGAACTCCTCAAGATCGATGTTGACCGTGGATATTGTATCACAGACACAGTCACTTTGAATGTTCAGAGATGTCGCTAAACCCGCCCAAAGATGTAAACAACCATGCATGAGCAGCGCCTATTAGACGGAGGGGGTCCGACAGCCGATCAGTTCCAGTCATTTCACCATGAAGGATGTACACGGCTCGTGTTGTCTGTAGTTCAACCATGCCTAGACGGTCAATATCGCGGTTCGATCGCATCCGCATTGTTACTTTGTGCCAGAAAGGGCTCTCAACAAGGGAAGTGTCCACGCGTCTCGGAGTGAACCAAAGCGATGTTGTTCGGACATGGAGGAGACACAGAGGGACAGGTACCGTCAATGACATGCCTCTTTCAGACCGCCCGAGGGCTACTACTGCAGTGAATGACCATTACCTACGGATTATGGCTCGGAGGAACCCTGACAGCAACGCCATCATGTTGAATAAAGCTTTTCGTGCAGCCACAGGACGTCGTGTTACGACTCAAACTGTGCGCAATAGGCTGCATGATGCGCAACTTCACTCCCGACGTCCTTCTTTGCAACCATGACACCATGCAGCGCGCTGCAGATGGGCCCAGCAATATGCCAAATGGACCGCAAAGGATTGGCATCACGTTCTCTTCACTGATGAGTGTCGCATATGCCTTCAACCAGACAATCGTCGGAGACGTGTTTGGAGGCACCTCAGTTAGGCTGAACGCCTTAGACACACTGTCAAGCGAGTGCAGCAAGGTGGAGGTACCCTGCTGTTTTGGGGTGTCATTTTGTGGGGCCAAACGTACGTCACTAGTGGCTATGGAAGGCGCCGTAACGGCTGTACGACACGTGAATGCCACCCTCCGACCGATAGTGCAACCGTGTCGGTAGCATATTGACGAGGCATTCTTCTTCATGGACGACAATTCCCGCCCCCATCGTGCGCATCTTGTGAATGACTTCCTTCAGGATAACGACATCGCTCGACTAGAGTGGCCAGCATGTTCTCCAGACATGAACCCTACCGAACATGCCTGGGATAGATTGAAAATGGCTGTTTATGGACGACGTGATCCATCAACCACTCTGAGGGATCTACGCTGAATCACCGTTGAGGAGTGGGACAATGTGGACCAACAGTGCCTTGATGAACTTGTGGATAGTATGCCACGACGAATACAGGCATGCATCAATGCAAGAGGACGTGCTACTGGGTAGCAGAAGTACCGATGTGTACAGCAGTCTGGACCACCGCCTCTGAATGTCTCGCTGTGTGGTGGTAAAACATGCAATGTGTGGTTTTCATGAGCACTAAAAAAGGCGGAAATGATGTTTATGTTGATCTCTACCCCAATTTTCTGTACATGTTCCGGAACTCTCGGAACCGAGGTGATGCAAAACTTTTTTTGATGTGTGTATATTAAAATATTATATATATCTCGTTGTACTTAATTTATTTTCTTCGTAGTGCGGACCACAGCAATGAATTTAGTAAAAAAGCGGCATTTGTCACTGTTGCTGTATTTATTTGATTGTTTCACAGTTTGTTGCCTTTTGGGCCAGTCTCAAGTGATTTTCTGCAGTATAAAATGTGCCACATGTACTCAAATGGCATCGTCTTCAGATAAGTGTGTTCTACTTGTTTTGGTTCACATATGCTGTCATTTTGGATTGACATTTTGAAAGTTTATCATTTATCTGTAAATTCCAGGCTGTCAAACGAAGAAGACAGCATATGTGACTCAAGACGAGTAGAACACACACGTTGAAAGATGCTGCCATTTTCGTACATGTGGTACAATTTTATACTGCTGAAAATCACTAGAGAATGGCCTAAAAGACAACAAACTGGCTGTGAACTAATAAAATAAATACAGAAAAGGTGGAAAATGCCACCTTCTTTTAAACAGTTATAAAATAATAAGCATATCTGGTTCATTAAAATAGGAGATGTCAACAAGATATGCTTCTGTGGGGGCGTGGGGCATTGTAACAAAACAAATTGTGACCCCTGCTTATACTTCTGATTCTAGGGGGTACGGTGAATATTTCTCTACCATGCACAGAGATGGCGTTTATATCTACAAAATTTTGTCTCTGTTATATCAGGAGTCAAGAAATAGCACAGAAAATCAACCTCAGAAAATCACTTGAAGAAAGAGACAATGTGATCCACCTCTTGCACCACTTGCAATAAAGAACATGAAATCAAAAATGTTGATAAATTTAAGTATTTAACCGAAATCATAACATACAATCTAAATGAGATACTAACGTGCAAAAACAGAAAAAAAAGAAACAGAGGAAAGCAAATCACTTTATCAAAAACATACAATAAATAAATCGTATCTACAGCTGCAAAATTAAAACATTACAAAGCAGTTTCACAACCAGAAATAACATACGTTTCTGCAACCATCTTCAAAACGACTAATACGGCAGAAACTGACAAAATACTCAAGACAGAAACAAAAATATTTGGGACATCCGTAAATAAACAATGACAAGTAAATGGACATTGGAGAATAGCTTCAAATGAAGCATTATACAAGGAAACATAACTAGCAATGAGCTTGATCAGGAAGAAACGCATCTCATTGAAAATTGAACTAGTAAAGGAGGAGTAGAAAAATTTCGAAATAGTAAGACCAACATTAAAGGATCATAGAAATTAGGAAAGATGTATGAGAACTTCGAATTACGTAGGTGATGTAAAACACAAAGCAGAGAAACGAAAATACTGCTAGATACACAAACTGCACTATGAACGAAGATCAATGAAAGGACTACAGGAAGAGCGATCTCAGGTGAAGACAGAAAGACAATATCTGAAAGAATGGTTAAATATTGGACTAACAGAAAAGCAATACACTCTTTATATAATAATAAATTGGAAAATCCTTGTATAACCACTGTATTTTTTAATTGTCTTATTGAATTATTACTGAACTGAATTTCATTATTGAATAACAACAGCTCCTTGTATAAACGTTTGTATATGTGACTGGACTGCTCCAATGAAGGCCATAAAATAAATAATAATAAGCAACAGTCAAATGAACCTGTAGTATAGTTTTACTTACACGACTTTTTAAAGTGGTTCTGCGTTGCAGATTTAGTAGTGACAAATTGCAGTGCTTTGTCTCCTTTTTGAAACTTACTACAAACTGCAATTTTTTTAAATGTTGGTGAAGGTTAATAAAGAGTATCCTACATTTTCAACACTTAATAAATTAGTAGCGGAATTAAAACGTAGTCGTATCTCTCTCGAAGAAGATCCATGAGAAACAGGACAGAAAACTGTTACTACAAACTTAAATATTGGAAAAAGTGCAGAATAGCATTTGGTATTAGACGGTCGGAGATGAAACATGTATGACACAGACACGGACTGTACTGTTATCTTACCGTCCCTCTGTCACTCAGGTTTTTTTCTTTCGCCAGTATGGTTTAATAAGAGTATGGTTCATGAAATGTTCTAGTTGTTAACGTTGAAACATAATTAACAGAAAATGTGGTTATTTATTGTTCAAAGACCTATTACTGTAAACTCACCACAACAGAGTGCTAAGTGACATGATTACTGTCCGGGATGGGTAGTCTTGCCATAAATAAAACTGGATGAAACGGCTGGTTGCTGTAATTCTTCAAGTAACGTAAATTTAGATGTTCATTTACTAACAGTTAAAGACTAAGGACCAGGCATCTTTAAGCAACCCAACAAAATTTGGATTAATTTCCGTTTTTAAACAGTTCATAACAAGAACTTTATGACGACACGAGATTCACACTCTTAACAATGGTAACAAACGCAAACAATACGATTATCTTAAATATACGTATAAAACAAAACTGTACCGCACACCATGCTGCACTACGTGTACCACCATAACAAAATGTAATTTGCCTGATCATATGTGTGCAGACCGAAAAATGTCCAGCTGCTCAGCATAACCGCCATAACAAAATGTAATTTGCCTGGTCATATGTGTGCAGACCGAAAAATGTCCAGCTGCTCCTCGAATGCTCTGCTGGAGGCTATCAGATTGGCAGTGCAGTAGCAGATGTAGTGTGACACACACAAACGTTGAGTAGAGTCTGAAACTGTCAGCATTTCTTGTGGCCAGTGGACGATGAAGCCTAACTGCGAGAGGCGTTTCGCTGCGTGCTTCTAGGGCATTGCGGCCGGCAGCTACTTGGCTGCACCTAGCGGAACTAATAAGGCAATTAATTCGCCATCCTAGCGCAAATGAATTCGAGAACCTCACTGCGCTATCCATCTTCCGTCCTCTCACCTAGTAGTTGCCCGATGATATGACACACTTTCCGTTTGCAGTTCTGCGAACATAGATGTCAATGAACTAAGTAGTGTTCTGATCTAGGACACACAATTTATTTTCAGAGCTCCTAGATTAGATTATCTGCGGTATATGTTTGCGATTTGCAAGATACCACTAGATGGGCTTTCCTGACAAGTACAGAGAGACGAAGCGCCAGGATAAATCGCGGAACCGCATTAGAGAAAATAAATTTTTATCCACCATTATCAACTTCGATGTCACCGATTTATATTCCAACTCATAAACCGCCATTTCTTTAAAGAATCAAACTCCTATATATAAAAAGTATCGAACTTATGATTACAAATGAGCTGATGTGTTAAATATTTGACTTTATGCACTTAAGCGAAAATAAATTAGAAAAGGTTTGAAATTACGTTTGATGTTTGTTGGAAACCACTATGAGCTCTAATAACAAAACACTGAATGAGTATAGTGTGGGTGATTTCCTCTCCATACAGCTAATTTTTCAAGCATCTCAGTGTTTGTGACGGCAAACCTCCTGAATTATGCGTCGTACAATGATATACACTACTGGCCATTAAAATTGCTACACCAAGAAAAAATGCAGATGATAAACGGGTATTCATTGGACAAATATATTATACTAGAACTGACATGTGATTACACTTTCACGCAATTTGGGTGCATAGATCCTGAGAAATCAGTACCCAGAACAACCACCTCTGGCCGTAATAACGGCCTTGATACGCCTGGGCATTGAGTCAAACAGAGCTTGGATGGCGTGTACAGGTACAGCTGCCCATGCAGCTTCAATACAATGCCACAGCTCATCGAGAGTAGTGACTGGCGTATTGTGACGAGCCAGTTGCTCGGCCACCATTGACCAGACGTTTTCAATTGGTGAGGGATCTGGAGAATGTGCTGGCCATGGCAGCAATCGAACATTTTCTGTATCCAGAGAGGCCTGTACAGGACCTGCAACATGCGGTAGTGCATTATCCTGCTGAAATGTAGGGTTTCGCAGGGATCGAATGTAGGGTAGAGCCAAGGGTCGTAACAAATCTGAAATGTAACGTCCACTGTTCAAAGTGCCGTCAATGCGAACAAGAGGTGACCGAGACGTGTAACCAATGTCAACCCATACCATCACTCCGGGTGATATGCCAGTATGGCGATGACGAATACACGCTTCCAATGTGCGTTCACCGAGATGTCGCCAAACACGGATGCGACCATCATGATGCTCTAAACAGAACCTGGATTCATCCGAAAAAATGACGTCTTGCCATTCGTGCAGCCAGGTTCGTCGTTGAGTACACCATCGCAGGGGCTACTGTCTGTGATGCAGCGTCAAGGGTAACCGCAGCCATGGTCTCCGAGCTGATAGTCCATGCTGCTGCAAACGTCGTCGAACTGTTCGTGCAGATGGTTGTTGTCTTGCAAACGTTGCCATGTGTTGAGTCAGGGATCGAGATGTGGCTGCACGATCCGTTACAGCCATGCGGATAAGATGCCTGTCATCTCGACTGCTAGTAATACGAGGCCGTTGTGATAGAGCACGGCGTTCCGTATTACCCTCCTGAACCCACCGATTCCATATTCTGCTAACAGTCATTGGATCTCGACCAACGCGAGCAGCAATGTCGCGATACGGTAAACCGCAATGGCGACAGGCTACAATCCGACCTTTTTCAAAGTCGGAAACGTGATGATACGCATTTCTCCTCCTTACACGAGGCATCACAACGACGTGTCATCAGGCAACGCCGGTCAACTGCTGTGCGTGTATGAGAAATCGATTGGAAACTTTCCTCATGTCGGCACGTTGTAGGTGTCGCCACCGACGCCAACCTTGTGTGAATGCTCTGGAAAGCTAATCATTTTCATATCACACCATCTTCTTCCTGTCGGTTAAATTTCGCGTCTGTAGCACGTCATCTTCATGGTATAGCAATTTTAATGGCCAGTAGTGTAATTTTGAGGGTACGTTCAATGGTATATGACTTGTGGATATTATCTACAAAATATGTCTCGAGTACAATTAGCAGTAAAGAAATAATAATTTAAAACGCTATGCCTGATGCTGAAATCTGACTACACGAACAGCGGAAATGTAGCAAGCGGTAAACGTTTTTGTTTTTATCATTTTTTGTGGGGTTTCAGCAAGAAACAGTTTCGTAAAGACGTTAAGTTGCTGAACGTCGTTAAGTGCTCTAATTCTAAAATACTGAATGAATGAAGTCCGGGTGTTTGCGTGCCGTGAATTACACTGCACATGTACAAAATTTCTTACAGTAATACTAGTCTTACTGTGCTAAACCAGTAAAATAATATTATGAGAGTATCTCAAATTCGGTCAGTTACTGTATGAAACTATAACGAACCCGGAAATACTTCACAATAGCTAAATATGTGTAGGAAGTGGATATACATCCTAATATCCTTCTCTCCCCTCCTCCCGTCTCTTCCCTCTCCTCGTCTCTCCTCTCTTTTCCGTCTCCCCCTCCTGCTTCACCCTATGTATCCATCACCTTCCTCCCCCTCCCTGTACATTTCTTATCCCTCACTGTCTCTATCCATCTCCTCCTCCATCATCTCTCTGCCCATATGAAATGGTCCAAATGGCTCTGAGTACTATGGGACTTAACTGCTGAGGTCATCAGTCCCCTAGAACTTAAAACTACTTAAAACTAACTAACGTAAGGACATCACACACATCCATGCCCGAGGCAGGATTCGAACCTGAGCCACCGTAGCGGTCCTGCGGTTCCAGACTGTAAAACTAACTAACGTAAGGACATCACACACATCCATGCCCGAGGCAGGATTCGAACCTGAGCCACCGTAGCGGTCCTGCGGTTCCAGACTGTAGCGCCTAGAACCGCTCGGCCACTCCGGTCGGCTCTTTGTCCATATCCTCCTTCCCCTTCTTTATATCCATTTCGTTCCCCCTTCTCTGTCCATCTCCTACTCCCCCCTCTCTCTGACCTTACTTATTGTTATTGCAAACAGAACCTTGATTGGGCTCAAAATGGCTCTGAGCACTATAGGACTTAACATCTGTGGTCATCAGTCCCCTAGAACTTAGAACTACTTAAACCTAACTAACCTAAGGACATCACACACATCCATGCCCGAGGCAGGATTCGAACCTGCGACCGTAGCAGTCGCGCGGTTCCGGACTGCGCGCCTAGAACCGCTAGACCACCGCGGCCGGCCTTGATTGG